>NW_013576855.1:1264-1555 GCF_000499745.2 Eimeria mitis | reverse complement strand
GAGTGGTGGAATTGTTATGAAAAAGGAAAAAGTGGCTGCGCAGCGGCCATATCATCACTCAGGTCAGGGGTTAAACCCTTAGCGCTGCTTGCGCTGTCTGTACAGCACACGATGAAACCAAAACTTTAACAGCCTTCAAGGGAACAAGGATGAGGGATTCCTTGCACAGACAAACTAGAGATGGAGAGCTTGCTCCTGACTCCTCACGATGCCTAAAACCGTAAACCCTAAACCCTGCATGTTATATCATGCATCTAGGAGTTTAGATACGGTTGTTTTGTTTGGGCTGGT
>NW_013576855.1:571-1010 GCF_000499745.2 Eimeria mitis | reverse complement strand
TCACCGCCCCCTTCCAGCTGGCGCCCTTGGGGGCGGTGTATCGCCGCTGCTCGCAAAACTGACGAACCGCCTGCACTAAGTCTGCATTCTTTGCAGGCCGACCCGATGAGCTGGCCCAGCCATTGCGGGTCCAGCGGTCACCCCACTGGCCCACACAGTTCACAGCATATTCACTGTCACTATGCACCACCAGACGGACCTCATCCGAGGGTCCTTGAGCTCCTCGCGCCGACCTACGTGCGGCAGCCGCATTGTCCGCCGCCTCGTACCGCACCAGAGCTGCTAATATTGAAGCCAACTCTGCACGCTGGTTCGTCGCGGGGCCACACGGCAAAGGTTTAGAAACATTCCTAGGATCAGATGCACCAAAGTACACCCCCATACCAGCACGCGCAGACGACTGACCGTTGCGCAGACAAGCTCCGTCCGCATACACGTT
>NW_013576855.1:406-529 GCF_000499745.2 Eimeria mitis | reverse complement strand
AGGGAATGGGGTCGGTAGAACGAAAGCCAGTGACAATTCAACCAGCCAAAGAAAAAGAAAAAAGAATATAACGAAATTAAAAACCATAGAGTAAACATCTTTTATAAGTTCAAGGCTAGCCGG
>NW_013576855.1:0-174 GCF_000499745.2 Eimeria mitis | reverse complement strand
CAGCCGCAGCAGCAGCAGCAGCAGCAGCGTGAGGCCGAGGCTCCGGGTATACATACGTTGAGGTCCTGTACTTGTATAGCTTGGTGGGGAGTACATGTTGCTGGGTTTTGCCTCTCCTTCTGCAGTTAAAGTATATGAGTTTACTATATGTTTATAGTATGAGCCTTCACTTTG
>NW_013576854.1:14852-15429 GCF_000499745.2 Eimeria mitis | reverse complement strand
TGCTGCTGCTGCTGCTGCTGCTGCTGCTGTTGCTGCTGCTGCTGGTGTTGTTGTGGTTGTTGTGTGTATCTGTATTGCTGTGTTGCGCACTTGCTGCTGCTGCTGCTGCTGCTGCTGCTGCTGCTGCGTGTGTTTGCTTTGCTGCAGCAGTTCGCTGGGGCCTGAGTGTGTAGCTGTGTAGCTGCAGCAGCACAGCAGCTTGCTGCTGCGGGCAGACAGTGTTTATAAAGACAGCAACAAACCACCAATGGGAGTGTATTATAATCTCTATGAGGGTGTGCAGCAGCGACTGCAGCGGGGGCAGCAAGAACAGCAGCTTCTCGTATGGGAGATATGAAGGCAGCAGCAGCAACGAGTGGTTTTGCTGCTGCTGCTGCTGCAGCAGCTGCTGCTGCAGCAACGCACTACCGTCCGCACCCAATAAACCCATTGTACTCGCTAATGCATCCACCAACAGCTTATTAAAGTTGCTGCTGCTGCTGCTGCTGCTGCTGCTGCTGCTGCTGCTGCTGCTGCTGCTGCTAGAAGCGTCTTTGTTTTCTCCCTTGCTTCCTGCTGCTGCTGCTGCTGCTGCTGT
>NW_013576854.1:13890-14150 GCF_000499745.2 Eimeria mitis | reverse complement strand
TCAGCTCCTGCTGCTGCTTCGATGGCTCATGTAGCTGCTCTTGCTGCTGCTGTTGCTGCTGTTGCTGCTGTTGTTGCTGCTGCTGCTGCTGCTGCTGCTGGAGCCCTGGGAATATGCGCTGCAGCAGCTGCATGTGTGTTGCAGCTGCATCTGTCTCGTTTGCTTCTGCACTTTGCTTCGTGTTTTGCGTGTTACTGCTGCTGCTGCTGCTGCTGCTGCTGCTGCTGCTGAGCACAGCAGAGAGCAGCAGCAAAACTCTT
>NW_013576854.1:12363-13790 GCF_000499745.2 Eimeria mitis | reverse complement strand
TGCTTCTGCACTTTGCTTCGTGTTTTGCGTGTTACTGCTGCTGCTGCTGCTGCTGCTGCTGCTGCTGCTGCTGCTGAGCACAGCAGAGAGCAGCAGCAAAACTCTCTCTATGTGCTGCTGATCGCATGCACAAGGCCGCTGGGGGCAGCAGCAGCGGCAGACATCAAAGGGGCGCAGCAGCAGCCCCTGCAGTGCTGCTTCGCTATCAATCACCAGTTCTTCCTCTCCACCGCTGCTGCTGCTGCTGCTGCTGCTGCTGCTGCTGCTGCTGCTGCTGCTGCTGCTGCTGCTGCTGTTGCTGTTGCTGTTGCTGCTGTGCTGCTGCTGCTGCTGCCGCTGGCGGAATTCTAGCACGTCCTGAGACGCCTGGCGCCGGCAGTGCGCTGCAGCAACACAAACCCTAAACCCTAAACCCTAAACCCTAAACCCTAAAGTCCCTAGACCCTAAACCCTCAACAGCAGCAAAGTTAATTTACTTACCTTCTGTTGCTGCTGCTGTTGCTGCTGCTGCATTCGCTGCATGCGCTGCAGCAGACAGCCGCTGCTGCTGCAGCCGGTGGGGGCGGTAGCTCGGTGGCAGTGGGCCTGAACAACAACCCTAAACCCTAAACCCTAAACCCTAAACCCTAAACCCTAGACCCTCCACCCCAAACGACAGATTCTAAAGCATAAACCCTGAACATGAGGAGGAGCTGAGATTCAAATGAAGGGTTTAGGGTTTAGGGTTTAGGGTTTAGGGTTTATAGGGTTTAGGAAATAGAGAGGGAGACGGACTAGCACGCGAAGCAGCAGCAGCAGCAGCAGCAGCAGCAGCAGCAGCACTTGACGCCATCTGCTGCCGCGCCTCCTGCAGCAGCTGCTGCTGCTTCTCGCGGATAGCCTGCTCCAGCTGCAGCACAAACACCAACACAACAAACCCTAAACCCTAAACCCTAAACCCTAAAACCCTAGACCCTAAACCCTAAGCTCTAAACCCCAAACCCTAAAACCTAAACCCGGAACCCTGAACCCTAAACCCTAGACCCTAAGCCTTAAACCCTGAACCCTAGACCCCAAACCCTAAACCCTAGACTCTAAACCCTAAACCCTAAACCCTAATGAGGTACCTGGCGGTCTCTGCTCATGGCGCGGAGACGAGCGCCAGGGGTGAAGAAACTCGAAGCCAAGCAGACGCAGCACCTGCGTATACACCCCAGCAAGGGTTTAGGGTTTAGGGTTTAGGGTTTAGGGTTTGGGGTTTGGAGGGCAGTGAGCCAGCATCGTATATGTAGGGTGGCAGATGCATGCTATGCAAGCAACAGCAGCAGCAGCAGCAACAGCAGCAGCAGCAGCAACAGCAGCAGCAGCAGCAACAGAAGCAGCAGCATCAGCATCATCATCATCGTCAGCAGCAGCAGCATCAACAGCAGCAGCAGCAGCAGCAGCAA
>NW_013576854.1:12084-12263 GCF_000499745.2 Eimeria mitis | reverse complement strand
GCAGCAGCAGCAGCAGCAGCAGCAGCAGCAGCAGAGGCAGCAAAGGCAGCAGCAGCAAGAGCTCCAACAGCAACAAGAAAGCAGCAGCAGCAGCAGCAGCAGCAGCAGCAGCAGCAGCTGACAGTTCGCTTATAGCCATCCCAACAGACGGTGGAGAGGTGCTGCTTTTGCTGCAGCAG
>NW_013576854.1:11063-11454 GCF_000499745.2 Eimeria mitis | reverse complement strand
GCAGCGACAGAAGGCGCTGCAACACAACACCATACAAACAGCAGCAAACTGCTGCTGTTGCTGCTGCTGCTGCTGTTGCTGCTGCTGCTTCTATTCGTTACACCGTCCAAGAGAAAGGAACAATTGCAGCAGCAGCAGCAGCAGCAGAAGGAACAGCAGCAGCAACAGCAGCAGCAGCAGCAGGAACAGCAGCAGCAGCAGCAGCAGCAGCAGGGAGTGAGTGTTACCTGAAGGTGGCGATGACATAGAGGCAATCGCGGCAGCGTGCGGCTCCCTTGTTGCTGCTGCTGCTGCTGCTGCTGCTGCTGCTGCTGCCATGAATAACACAATCTGCTGCTGCTGCGGTGATGGGCCTCCGGGGAGAAGGGGCTGCTCTCTGGTTTCTTGAGTT
>NW_013576854.1:10183-10642 GCF_000499745.2 Eimeria mitis | reverse complement strand
TGCTGCGGTGATGGGCCTCCGGGGAGAAGGGGCTGCTCTCTGGTTTCTTGAGTTTGCTGCTGCAGCAGCAGCAGCTGCTGCTGCTGCTGCTTTTGCTGCTGCTGTTGGTGTTGCTGCTGCAGCAGGGGACTCGCTATTAAGAGCAGCAGCAGCAGCAGCTGCTGCTGCTGCGTCGGCTTCTAGATCTATAAAGACAGCGGTGCTGCTGCTGTGCTTCTTAGGCTGCTGCTTACCTGCAGCAGCATTCGCAGCAGCAGCAGCAGCAGCAGCAGCAATTGCAGCAGCACGAGCAGCAGCAAGAGGAGAAGCTCGGAAGCAAGCAGCAACAGGCGACGCCTGCGGCGAAGCAGCAGGACGGTTAGCAGCAGCAGCAGCAGCAGCTGCTGCTGCTGCTGCAGCATGAATAGGCGACGCAGCTCTTGCTGCTGCTGCAGCAGCAGCAGCAGCAGCACTTGCTGC
>NW_013576854.1:7125-10083 GCF_000499745.2 Eimeria mitis | reverse complement strand
CAGCAGCAGCAGCAGCAGCTGCTGCTGCTGCTGCAGCATGAATAGGCGACGCAGCTCTTGCTGCTGCTGCTTTCTGCCCTGGAAGGGCTCTTGCTGCCGAAGCAACAGCAGCAATGCGGCGGTACCGAGCAGCAGCAGCAGCAGCAGCAGCAGCAGCAGCAGCAGCAGCAGCAGGAGTGGGCTGCTGCTTCCTCTTGCAGCGGCCCTCGAAGCCATCTGCTGCTGCATCCTCTTCAGCTGCTGCTGCTGCTGCTGCTGCTGCTACTGCTGCTGCTGCTGCTGCTGCTGCTGCTGCTGCTGCTGCTGGAGTCATCGTCGCTTAGGACAATTGTAATGGGAGGAGCAGCAGGAACGCCAGCGTTGGGTTTCTGCTGCTGCTGCTGCTGTCGTTGCTGCTGCTGCTGCTGCTGCTGCTGCTGCTGCTGCTGTTGGACTGCAGCAGCAGCAGCAGCAGCCTTTATCCCTACACTTGCTTCAGTAGCAGCAGCGCGTCTACCAGCTGCCGCTGCTGCTGCTGCTGCATTTGCTGCTCTTGCTGCGAAGGATGCAGCAGCACTGCTCTTCAATGCAGCAGCAGCTGCTGCTGCTGCAGCTGCTGGAGTAGCTGCTGCCGACGAAGGCATAACCCGCTGCTGCTGCTGCTGCTGCTGCTGCTGCTGCTGCGGCTGCTGCTGCTGCGCTTCTGGCGGCTGCATCTGCAGCAGAAGCTGCTGCAGCAGCTGCTGCCGCATCAGCATTGGGGTCTGCAGCAGCTGCTGCAGCGACTGCTGATATGGATTCTGCTGCTGCTGCTGCTGCTGCTGCTGCTGTTGCTGCTGCTGCCCCTGCTGCAGCAGCAACAAACGCAGCGCCTCCTGCTGCAGCTGCGGCGAGATGTCTTGCTGCAGCTGCTGCGCTGCTGCTGCTTGAAGGTGCCGTTGCTGCTGCTGCTGCAGCAGCAGCAGCAGCGCAGCACTACGCGCACTTGCTAGCAGCGGGTTTTGTCCTTGCTGCTGCTGCTGCTGCTGCTGTTGATGTTGCTGCTTCTGCTGCTGCTGCTGCTGCTGCTGTTGTTGATGCTGTTGCTGCTGCTGCTGCTTTTGCTGTTGCTGCTGCTGCTGCTGCTGCCTCTTCTCATCAGCTCGCTGTTCTTCACTGTGCAGCTTCGGAGGAAGCCGTTGCTGCTGCTGTTGCTGCTGCTGTTGCTGCTGTTGCTGCTGCTGTTGCTGCTGCTGTTGCTGCTGCTGTTGTTGCTGCTGCTGCTGTTGCTGCTGCTCGGGCAGTAGCTGCTGCTGCTGTTTGTCTTGCTGCTGTTCATCCTTCACCTCCTCTGGAGGGCTCAGCACCTGCTGCTGCTGCTGCTGCTGCTGCTGCTGCAGCTCCTGGTGCTGAGGCTGATGTTGGTGCTGCTGCACCTGCTGCTGCTGTTGATGCTGTTGCTGCTGCAGCTGCTGCTGTGACTGCTGCTGCTGTTGCTGCTGCTGCTGTGGCGCTACAAACGCGCTGCTAGATGAGCTCCCCTCCCCTTCGTTGCTGCCGCTGCTGCTGCTGCTGCTGTTGTTGCTGCTGCTGTTGCTGTTGGTGTTGTTGCTGTTGCTGTGGGAGGCAGCAGGCGGTGCTGCTGCAGCGACAGAAGCTGCAGCATCGGGAACAGCAGAAGCTGCTGTAGCAGCAGAAGCAGCAGGAGGCGCTGCAGCAGGAGCTGCAGCAGCGGGAGCTGCAGCAGCAGGAGTTGCAGCAGCAGGAGGTGCAGCAGCAGGAGCTGTAGCAGCTGGAGCTAGAGCAGCACCAGTTGCTGCTGGCGCTGCTGCTGCACCTCCTGCTGCACCAGCTGTTGCAGCAGAAGCTGCAGCAGCAGGAGCTGCAGCAGCAGGAGCTGCAGCAGCAGGAGCTGCAGCAGCAGGAGCTGCAGCACCAGAAGCTGCAGCAGCAGGAGCTGCAGCAGTAGGAAGAGGTGCAGCAGCAGCAGGAGCTGCAGCAGGAGCTGCAGCAGGTGCAGCAGCAGGAGCTGCAGCAGGAGCTGCAGCAGGAGCAGCAGCAGGTGCTGCTGCAGGAGCAGCAGCAGGCGCAGCAGCAGGAGCTGCAGCAGGAGCTGCAGCAGGAGCTGCTGCAGGTGCTGCTGCAGGAACTGCAGCAGCAGCTCCCGCTGCTGCTGCAGCGGCAGGGAGTTTAGGAGGGAGTGTCTCGGCCCCCAAACATTTTGCTGCTACAGCAGCAGCAGGTGCAGCAGCAGCAGCAGCAGCAGGTGCAGCAGGAGCACCTATGCGAGCTACGTGTGCTGCAGTAGATGCAGCAGCAGCAGTAGCAGCAGCAGGTGCTGCAGCAGCAGCAGCAGCAGCAGCAGACGAGCTTACAGGCAGCCCGTCAACGCCAGTCTCTCCGTTGCTGCTGCAGTTGCTCTCATTGCTGCTGCTGCTGCTGCTGCTGCTGCTGCTGCTGCTGCGGTCCTTTGCTGCTGTTCGCCGCAGCATACGACAGGACCGCTCCAAGCGCTGCAGCTCTATGTTAGAGATGCTGCTGCTGCTGCTGCTGCTGCTGCTGCTGCTGCTGCTGCTGCTGCTGCTGCTGCTGCTGCATTTGCTGTTGACTTGTGGTTGTTCATCTAGAAAACTGCTTCGCCTGCTGCTGCTGCTGCTGCTGCTGCTGCTGTCGGTTCTGCTGCTGCTGCTGCTGCTGCTGCTGGTTCTTCTGCTGCTGTTGCTGCTGTTCGTGTTGTTGCCGTTAGCTCTCCCTTTCGGTCCACGCTTGTGCTGCTGCTGCTGCTGCTGCTGCTGCTGCTGCAGTCTTTGCTGCTGCTGCTGCCGCTGCTGCTGCTGCTGCTGCCTCTTTGGAGCTGCTGCTGCTGCCTTTCTTCGCATAGCTGATCTGATGTCTGCTGCAGCTGAGGGATCGCCGTGGCGTTCTGCTGCAGCTCTTGCTGCTGTTGCTGCTGCTGCTGCTGCTGTTGCTGCTGCTGCTGTTGTTGCTTTTGCTGCTGTT
>NW_013576854.1:6778-7025 GCF_000499745.2 Eimeria mitis | reverse complement strand
GGACGCAGGAGTGTTTCTAGTGCAGCAGAGCTGCAACCTCCAGCCTCTTGCTGCTGCTGCTGCTGCTGTCTTGCTGCAGCAGCAGCAGCAGCAGCAGCAGCAGCAGCAGCAGCACGCTCTCTCCGTATCTGTCTTAGTGACAGACGAAATAGAGAAACATCAGCAGCATCATCAACGCACCATTTCTTTCTTATATGTCTTTGCTTTTGCTTCTGTTCTCCTGCTGCTCCCATGCTGCTGCTGCTGC
>NW_013576854.1:6434-6525 GCF_000499745.2 Eimeria mitis | reverse complement strand
TTTTCGTCCATCAAGGGGAAGTTTAGAGAGAAGGTTGGGGCTGCAGCAGCAGCAGATTCATCTAGCAATAGGTCAAAAGGCAGCAGCACTT
>NW_013576854.1:6111-6180 GCF_000499745.2 Eimeria mitis | reverse complement strand
ACTGCTGCTGCTGCAGTCGCCCAGCCCTCGACACCAACACTGCCAGTCCGTGCTGCAGCAGCAGCTGCA
>NW_013576854.1:5736-6011 GCF_000499745.2 Eimeria mitis | reverse complement strand
TGCCAGTCCGTGCTGCAGCAGCAGCTGC
The DNA here is from genome assembly GCF_000499745.2 of Eimeria mitis. Classification (NCBI taxonomy): domain Eukaryota; phylum Apicomplexa; class Conoidasida; order Eucoccidiorida; family Eimeriidae; genus Eimeria; species Eimeria mitis. The sequence goes on along the minus strand of NW_013576854.1, from coordinate 5,983 downwards.
AGCAGCAGCTGCAGCAGCAGCAGCAGCAGCAGCAGCTGCTGCTGCTGCAGACACAGCAGCAGCAGCAGCAGCTGCTGCTGCTGCTGTGTCTGGTGAGCCTCCTTCACTTGTTGCTGCAGCAGCAAGGCCAGCAGCAGACGGCCTCAGGCTTGAGGTCAGTGCAGCAGAAACTGCTGCTGCTGCTGTTGCTGTTGCTGCTGCTGCTGCTGCTGCAGTGGCTGCTGCTGCTGCTGCTGCTGCTGCTGCA
>NW_013576854.1:3974-4496 GCF_000499745.2 Eimeria mitis | reverse complement strand
TTTAGGGTTTGAGGGTTTAGGGTTTAGATGTCTAGGGTTTAGGGTTTAGGGTTTAGGCGATTCGAGTCTAGCACCCTAAACACTAAACCCTAAACAGTAAACCCTAAATACTAAAAAACACTAAACATTAAACCCTAAACACTAAACCCTAAACACTGAGCCCTAAATACTAAGCCCTAAACCCTAAACACTAAACCCTAAACCCTAAACCCTAAATACAGAGAAGGAAAGACGAAAGAGAGAGAAAAGGCCCATCCTTATCTCAGAATTAAACTGCTGCATCTCTCCCCTCTCCCCCAGCAGCAGCAGCAGCAGCAGCAGCAGCAGCAAACGTCAGCAACAGCAACAATCACAGTGTATAGATAGATGAGTCAGAAAGAAAAAACAGCCCCATAGAGGGTGCTGCTGCTGCAGCTGCTACGAATTAGTGTTCAACGAAGAACCCTCAGGCCTCAGCAGCAGCAGCAGCAGCTGCTGCAGCAGGCTGTGTGCGTGTACAAGCCCCCTGCTTCTCCCAAATCC
>NW_013576854.1:3562-3874 GCF_000499745.2 Eimeria mitis | reverse complement strand
CTGCTGCTGCTGCAGCTGCTACGAGTTCGTGTTGAATGGAAAACCCTCAAACCTCAGCAGCAGCAGCTGCTGCAGCAGCAGCAGCAGCTGCTGCTGCAGCAGCAGCTGCAGCAGTTGCTGCAGCAGCAGGCTGTGTGCGTGTACAAGCCCCCTGCTTCTCCCAAACCCTAGGGTTTAGGGTTTAGGGTTTAGGGTTTAGGGTTTAGGGTTTACTCAGCAAAAGCAAAACGATGAGCGTCGTCTTTAATACTGTCCGGCAGCTCACCCAAAACCTTAACAGCGTAACAACCAGGAACACCCTCAGCTGCACAC
>NW_013576854.1:2496-3284 GCF_000499745.2 Eimeria mitis | reverse complement strand
CCAGGAACACCCTCAGCTGCACACAAACCCTAAACCCTAAACCCTAAACCCTAAACCCTAAACCCTAGAAAACCCTAGACACTAGATACTAGGCTCGGTGCAAGGAACAACCGGGAACACCCTCAGCTGCACACAAACCCTAAACCCTAAACCCTAAACCCTAAACCATAAGCAAGTAACAACCCGGCACACCCCTAGCTGCTATAAACCCTAGACCCTAAACCCTAAACCCTAGAAAACCCTAAAAAACCCTAAACCCTAAACCCTAAACAAAAAACCGTTCGCTAAGAAGCTTGCGAGCCCCCCTTCTATCCCTTCTACCTCCCCCCCCCTAAACCCTAAACCCTAAACCCTAGACCCTAAACCCTAGACCCTAAACCCTAAACCCTAGAAAAAACAAAACTTACTGAGTTTATTATGTCTAGCAACCCAAGAACCCTGGGGTTTAATAACAGCAACAAAACCACCAAAATTTAGAGAAGTGCAGCTAAACCCTAAACCCTAAACCCTAAACCCTAAACCCTAAACCCTAAACCCTAAACCCTAGACTTACTGAGTTTATTATGTCTAGCAACCCAAGAACCCTGGGGTTTAATAACAGCAACAAAACCACCAAAATTTAGAGAAGTGCAGCTAAACACTCTGCTTCTGTCTCCGTCCATCTGCAGCCATGTGCAGTTAGGACAACCCTCCTCATAAAACTGAAAACACAATAAACCCTAAACCCTTGAAAACCCTAAACCCTTGAAAACCCTAAACCCTAGAAAATAATAAACACTAGAAAATAA
>NW_013576853.1:34033-37651 GCF_000499745.2 Eimeria mitis | reverse complement strand
GGCAAGGGCACGTCTAAAAAAATGCCCCATTTTGGGCTGCTTGCCATGTTGCTTAGACAGCGCATTGACTACAGGTTAAGTCACGCAACCCAGGTGGAGATTGAGTACGCTACCTGGTTGCTCCGTAAGGATGTGCGTTTCGCAGTTGCTGGAGGGGCCTACACTGCAGAATCGTAATAATCTGTGGCAGCAAGCAGATGGTTTGGCATGCGAGGGTGCCACTGGTGCTCAAACGGATGCGAAGAAGATAGCATCGGTCGATAAGGTAGTGGTGCGGATGCCACGGAAATAAACAGAGAAATCCGACGACTTGCTTGCCCTGGTTATTGCACCATCTCTATTATCGTTAGGCGAGGCCCAACCGGCCATTTAACATGTGGATGGTTCCTCCATGGTTGATGGTACACATAGCTTTGTGGACTATGCAGGATATCTGGGTGTCCTTTTGAGGCTTTCGTTGCAGACGCCTGCATGCAGAAAATTTTAGCATTCTCTTTTCATTCTCACGCACGCTACGTGTCAGTAAAGAAAACGGCGCATGGGGGCTAGGCCAGCGCTTGTCTGCTGCGGTCTCTACGTCTATGTTGTCAATGCCAGCACTGTAGGTTTATTATATGTCGGTACAGCGGGTAGCTTGCGCTTGTCGGCTGCTGCGTTGATATGATCTCCATGCTACAATGTTTACAGCGGATGTTGTCCTCGTTCTTTAGATGGTACGTTGCTGGTTTGTGAACGTGGCGGCGTCGGTGGATAGTGACTCAGGATTCCGGCGGAGCCAGAAACCTGCATCCTGTATTAAGAAAAACTGTACGGTTGCTTTCATTATAAGCTTTGCCACGTCAGCTTGTTTCACTCGTCATGCTTCCCCATATCTTCGTGCATTGCAAGATGCTGTCTGCCAAATGATGACAGCTGCAGCAAGCGCACAGTATACGGGGAGTTGCGTCATATTAAATGGCTAACAGGGCACTCTGGGCTTTCGTTGAGTAGTACTATAGCTTTACGATGGGGTGGTGCGTTCGCCGTCACGCTTATGCGGTCGTTCATTGTTTGATGATGTAGACAAAGTGATAAAGAGCTGCACAGCTTTTTCACATAGTGGTGGATCACGTCTTGCGGCCTGCAAATCCTTTTGTTGCTCATTATGGAAATGAATCGACTGTGTTTCTCGGGTGCCGCTGAGGATAGTTCATGTTTGTTTTGGTGGGACTTACCAGTGAATGGGGTAACCAAAAGACGCTCTCGACGTGTGGTTTGGCCAAGGCAGTGAGTTTTTGCCATTTGAAAGAAATGGCCGACCTATGCGTCATTTGTTTGCTGCTTGGCTAGCTATGGATGCACTGTAGATGTCAGGTAGTGGTAGCGCAGTGCGGAAGGCACAGCAGGCTATGGTTCCGCAGGGGGTGAGTCGCTGATATGCTGACGGGCATCAACCTACAGCAGGCTAGAGCCATACTAGCGCTTCCTTGCTGTAGATAGGGAACGAGCTCACTAGTTGAGTTCCCATTGGTTTGCTAAGGCGGCCCATCCTAGGGCTTACGTTGTACTTTTGCATCATGCAGCGTATGAAGCGGATGGTTTGCAGGCTGCCGCACATTTTCGTATGACTGCGTTACGGAAGATTGCTAAGCGTGGGGACGCATCGGAAAGCAGAAAGCTGATGCACAGCTGCTTATGCTTTTAGTCAGCTCAGCATGCCCACGAAATGCCTTGAATTGCCAATGGCGAACAATCACCTTGGTGCATGCTATTTGGAAGAGTGAGACTGGCCGTGAGTAAGTGGGGTTGTCTCTGAGAACTGCGAATGTGTTTCGGGGTATTGACGGACAACGCCAACAAGGCTATTCTCACTGAGGCTGGACCTCAGTTAGGGGCTCACTAGTTTGGAGCACATTAATTAGGTAATCTCTTGTATCGGTGGGAAGGGATGGATCATCTACGGTAACGCTGCTGTCAACTTTGCTTTCTTGGAGCAAATGCAGCACACCATGCCGAAATGTTTCAGACTAGCGTTAATCATCGTATGGGAGGGTACGTTGCCGCGCATTGACAGGCGCCGGCCATTGGCTATTGCCTGAGGCATCGGAAAGCAAATCGACCGAGCGCAGCTGCTTTCCACTGGCTTCTCATGCTTGCAGAACGCCCAATGATAGTAATACACACTTATGCCGCTGGTTGTGAGTTGCTGGGGTCGCCCTTGAGAAACGCGAAAATGGTTTGGTGCAGTTGGCTTTTGGATGCGCTATATTGACACGCGGCACATGTTCTTATATCTGGTTTGGAAAAGATCGTGAGTTTGTTGCCTTCGTGCGTAGGTGGATTATTGGAATCGTCAGTTGTGAAGTGTGGATGCGAACGGTAGAGAGACAGGGTTTTCGCAGATGTTTAAGACCCGCATCTTGCAGGAAGAGCATAACTGGCAGCGTTGCTTCATGGGCAATGCGCTGATACTGCGCGGGTGGTTAGGAAAGATTGTTATGCGTTTGATGGAATTCCACGGCGACGCAGTCCAGTACGTGGCTAACATACGTATTGGCGCACGTGGATGCAGTGAGCCCGTGTTGCTAGTGCGGAGCAAACCGCGTGAATGGGGTATTTTTCACTCAAGGATTGGTCTGTCTGCTTCTTCTTGGGGTGGCACAACGGAGCCGCTCACGGTTATGACAGCTCTGTTTGATATTAATAAAATCGGCGCGAGGAAACAGTGGATCGGCGTCGACTCAGTGCGAACAGCATCGCGGAGCCCTATTGTCTGACGGTCGGCTACGCGTCTTTGGTGAATCCGATTTCAGTGGTAAGGGGGCTTACCGGTGAGCCGCATGCCAAGCTGCACTTGGAAGTGGCTAGGGTATCGAGCATAGGCTCTTCGTTGTTTTTTCTCGGTTCGCGATAGTACTGAGCATCGTGCACTTGCTGGGTTTGCGATCCGCTGTGCGCGATCAGCTTCTTGTTAGCTGGTATGCGAGGCAACCACGAAATGTGAGCCTACTTTTGCGCGGTACGTTTCGTAGAGTATTGCATGTAGTCGTTTTATAGGAAGTGCGTTAATTACCTGGAAAAGACGTTTTGATGCCGGCTGATGCCCGATGGGCAACGACGAAGAGTATTGACGCACAGCACCAACAATGCTCTATTCTCCCTGATGTTGGACCACGGGAAAGGGCTCGCTGTGCCTGATGACACTGGGTAGTTGCCTCGTTGTAGCGGTGGCGGTACTACTTGGCTCGGTGGTCCACGGTAAAACTGCCTTCAAGTTTGCTTTCTTGGAGCAAATACAGCACACTATGCCGAAATGTTTCAGACTGGCGTACATCATCTTATGGGAGGGTGCGTTACCGTGCATTGACAAGCGCGGGCCATCGGCTATTGCGTGGGGCAGCGAAAAGCAAATATACGGAGCGCAACTGCTTTCCACTGGCTACTCGCCTTGCAGAACGCCCAAGGATGGTAATACACACATATGCCGCTGGTTGTGAGTTGCTGGGGTCGCCATTGAAGAGCGCGAATATATTTTGGGCCAGTTGGCTTTTGGATGCGCTATATTGACACGAGACGCATGTTCTTATATCTTGTTTGGAAAAGGAAGTGAGTTTGTTGCTTTTGTGTGCAGTTGCAACC
>NW_013576853.1:24378-33989 GCF_000499745.2 Eimeria mitis | reverse complement strand
TATATATATATATATATATATATATATATATATATATATATATATATATATATATATATATATATAAAGTCAGCGCGAGCAAGCAGTGGATCGGCGGCATCTCAATATCAAAAGCATCGCGGAGCCCTATTGTCGGACGGTCAGTTACGCTTGTTTGTTTGATTTATTGTATTGAAGGGGGGGCTTATCGGTGGGCGACATACAAAGTTGTAGATGGGAACGGTTGCGGGTCCGACCATAGGTTGTTTGTTGATATTCGTGTGTTTCATATGAAAGTGAGGACCGTCCGTTTGCTGCCTTTGCGATGTTCTCTTGGTGGTTAGGTGCTCGTAAGCTGCTAATCCAGGAAAGCATACCGTGTAAGCATAACATAGCCGCGGTACGTTTCGTTAGGTATTGTGTGGAGTGATTTTACAGAAAGTGAGTTCGTGGTCCCAAAACGTTTCTAAATCGGGTAGCTATCGCTCGGCAACGAAGCATGATATTGATGATACAGTACTGGTGTTGCGTCGACGCCTTCCCATTTGTGAAACGTCCTTTTTGTCTGTACCGTCCACTGTGCTATTGCAGACATGAAATGCACTTAACGGATGGCGTGGATGGCGAGATGCACTACTTGTTCGGGGTGAAGGACTATTTCAGAACAAGGGCTGTAACGGGACTCGTGCTTCGATAGGTACAGAACGAATAATGCTGCAGCTGCTATATTCTTTGGAGATAATGCAGATGATGCTTTTCAGTTAGGAGCGGGCCTAAATGAGACACAGATGGCACACTATATTAAACGTGTGCCTAGATGGCTCAGGAATGAGAGCAGGGTAATGCGCCTGAGAATTGTGTGCAAGTACAAAGTTACTGCGGTTCGTGCCCAGGTCGCTACAGTCAGGCTTCTGAAATATCTGTACTAGTATGTCCGCAGGTCTTTGAACTACTTGAAAGTCGTCGTCAGGTACTCCTAAGGCTTGTTTGTTTTTTGGGGGGGACTCGGCGATAGCCTGTGGCTTCTTGGCAATCTTCTGTTGCTGTCGCCCACTGGCGTAGGCGTACGTGCAGTTTGTCTTCATGAAGGACGGACTCACATTCAGTCCTGGCAATATAAGGAGCCTAACAGGGCTGCTCCGGGGACGAAACGCAAGCCTCGAAGGCGAGTCATTCTGTTTGTGAATGTCTCCCAGTGGGTAATGGGATGCGCGTAGGAGAACATAAAATTGTTGAACCGGTACATGCACTGACTTGGTTCTTGTTGCTTTGCATGTTGAAGCTTTGCTCCTGGTGTTCGGCTGTCAGAAACGCTTATGGTATGCAGTTTTGTGCTCCTTGCTTGGGACTGTGCGGCAGGTCGTGCGTTGCTCAGTCCAACCGCAGCAGTTGCAGGGTCACAAAGCCGACATTCAGCAGTGCAGAATAACGGTGTGGCATGCGGTGTTTAGGACTACGGCGTGGTAACTGCTGCCAGGTGGGCGCGATACCAATACACTGAGGTTCCAAATTTGGTTTATTATGGGTTGATGCTAAAATTTAACTGGCAGTTACAACGGAAGGGCTCGGAGTGTTGCATGTGTGGTGCTGACGTGTCCTACTATGTATGAGTTTGGTTGTGTCTTCCCTTTCTTTGCTACTGCAGTGCTATTCCGGCTCTCGGGAGGGCTGGAGGTTTTTGTCTCACTCTCGTCGGGGAACTCGAGGCCTCTGGCAGACGTGAGGTCTGACTGATCATAGCCTAGGCTGGTTTTTTCCTAGCCTGCTTTATTTGTTTAAAACTGGGATCGTACATTTTTAATCATCACTAGTGGAACTAGCCACGTCCGCCTGATGAGCTAAGGTTGGTCGCCAGGTCAGAATACTTAGGCCTTTACTGCAGGCCTGAGAGGGTCTTAGCTACTGCATGCGCATCCGTGGAAGAACGAGAATGTTGCATCTCTGTTCTCGACCATGTTGGTAGTCGACCGCGTGTGCGTGTGTGAAGTCGGTGGGTTTGAGGCCGGTAACGCGATTGCGGAGTCTGAAGGTAGCCAGAGAATTATCGTCCTCATGTGCGGCGACACACAATCACGCAGTGCTGTGTTGCGCCTCCATAGTCCCCGTTTTAAAGGCCTGCTGCTGTGGCAATACGCTGTGTTTGTCGGCAGTATTCAGGTGAATATGAAGACGTTCCATGGTGCCTACACGTAGTAGTTTACGGGCATTCTGGCTAGTTCATCCCCGTAGGCTATGCGTTCTGCTGGGATTGATTTATGACATTTGAGGAGGGCGCTGCAGCGACGGACGCTGGCGCAAGCTATGATCTTTTGTTATCCTTAGATTAATGTTAGCTGTTAGCTGTGTCTGCACCGTGCACGTGATGTGGCGAACGTATTGGTTTCTGCCCGACAGTAGGTGTGCGTGTGGCTCCCTAATCGAATTTATTGCTTGGGTAAGTTGCATTATCCACGTTCAGTTGTTTGAATGTTGCCTGTGCTCCGCCGGTGATGAGAACCATGCATGATTTCAGGAACCAGCAGGCACGGATAACGGCGTATTTTTCCTGCAGGATAGCTTGGTAGGAAGCAGCTAGGCGCAGGCCCAGGCAGTGCATTGCCTAGTTACGGCAGGCAATGCGTGACACGTAATGTTGCGGCAGGAAGTGCGTTGCTGGACAAAAAAAACTGACTGAACTAGGTGAATGCCGCTAGGTAGCGGCGTTGTACATGGAAACCGGGACGTTACTCCAATGGCTTACTCATTGACTGACGCAGCACCCCCAGCCGTAGGTTAATTATCTTTGCTTACGATGCACCCAGAGGAGCTGGCAAGGCACCCTGTATGTGATCCACACTTTACGACTGTGAGCCGCTGATCAAGTCGTTGAGCAGTGCTCTGCATTAGCTACTGCAAGTATAGCTTTGTCCTGGAATGCACTTTCATTCGGCTTGTCTACAATCAAGAACCAGAGAGCTGTTGGCCGGTGTTTGCCTCTGCTCTACAGCAAAGGGGGGATGTGGTGATTTGACGTGAGTTTCGGGCTTTTTACTTTACTCGGAATCTTTCACCATATACATTTGGTCGAGAGAAACTACCATGACATTCAGGACCGGAAACTGGGTGGATAGGCTACAAGGGTTAGCCGCTAATTGACTGTAGCTTGCAGTTGAACGGGTTCGAGGCAGGTGCATATTTTAGCGTTTGCTACTGGCCATAGCAAAAGGCAGCATAGTGTTGAAGCATGGCGGCCGCTTGGGTGAGCTTTCATGAAGCTAGTATGTTTTCCGGAGGTGAAGCTCGCATGATCCCCTCGTGCAGCTCGCCGGTGGTAGTCTCGACGTCCATGGGGTAACGGTGCTGCACGTAGAGTGTGCTCTGAATTTGTACAAAGCCCATAGCTGGAGAATATCCGCGTGAGTTGGGATTTGGTCTGCTGTTTTTGAAAAAGACCGGCGGTCTCGCAGTGTAGCGGGAGATGAGACAAGCGCCACACCCCGTAAGCATTTAACACCAATGCGCTCCTTACTGCTAGCTGAAATCTAATGCGCTGGTACGCGTCGTGCACTACCGTTCTGAAACGTCTATCTGCTCCTTTCGGGAGAACATAGTCAAGGTCATATTTGACTGTACGTCGTTTAGCAACGTTACGGAGTATGTGTTTGTCCGGCTTTTAGCGACTTAGCGACCTCAGTGATGCGTCAAGTTTGCACCTAAGCGGTGTAGGACTCATGCCCGTCAGTCTGCACTGCTTGCTTTCTCAAAGCAATGTCCGTGAGCGCAGTGGTGAAGGGGAGCAATGTTGCATGGATCAGAAGTAGGCGTCACTTGTTTCTGGTGCTGTAAAGGCTGTGGCATAGATGGACAGGAAGGTTTCCAGTTGTATTGTGTTTCGCTCTGTTGAAGGTGCTTGCTGCAGAGCCCTAGGCCGGCGTATTATGAGCAGGCGTGTCCGGCGGTGGTGAGTGAAGCTTGTTAATCGCCTACGGGGTGACTCACCGACATTACCATCCTACCTGCTCTACTATCTAGTGATGTACTGCAGCTTGTCAATATTTACCGGAACGGCCTGCGTCCAGTTCACAAAAAAAACGCTCTTTGTGCGTAGCTGTGCACTCTACATCTCTGATGTCACGGGCGTACGCTGCAGTATTGCAAAACACTTGTGTGCTGAAGAGCGCCTTCGACTGGTGCAACCCGCGATGCTCTCTGCAGAAGCCAGCGAGTGTACGGCGGTCTATTCGAACACAGGACTGAGGGCAATGCGGATGTTTTTATATCTGTGCCTTTTCTACACACGTCGTGTACACGAGGCGTCCAATCCGTCGGATATGGGTTGCACACAAGATTGATGGGCGACCGTGGCCCGCGGCTGGATGGTGGCGCATATCTTGCATCATTTGCATTTGAGCGCAGCCACGGAGCGCCTCATGTATAGTTGCGTGTTGCTATGGCAGATGCACGTGTGTTGTGCTGAATACGGGGTACAGTGTTTTATCCGCTAGTCTATAGCTGTGTTTTGGTGCAGTATGTAGGTTTCTGGTAGCTGATGCTCGCGTGGCACGGGTAGGCAGCAGTGAACCACCGTTTGGAAGTCTGTTCGCCCAGAGCAAAACAGTTCAATATCGCGCATGCATAAAAAAGGCCTGTTGAGGTACGTTGCAGAAAGCACCTCGCGTGACCAGTTCGTTGTATGCTATGGCTTGGTGCTCAGCAATGTTTCAGATTAAGGCCTCACTTTTTGGCTAAGCTTACATCTGCGTTAAGAGAATGTGCAGCGGGTATAGAAGCGAGCGGTGTTTGGTGTAACATCCTCCTCTTCACTAGGCAACTACTTAAAAGCAGAAGGGTTCCCTTGTGGTCCGTGTTCACAGATTCTGGCTGCATTGTTTTAGATAATCTAAACAGCGCCGTCGTGGGCCTACACGCTTCTAGCATCCACAGATCGTTTCCCTTTCAGCAACGCCAACAGTGCCTCGTTCTTGCGAATACGCCCGTTTCTCATTTTCTGCTTGCCGGGCACTTCAGTGCTAACCGTGTTGGTGTCAGGCACATGTTGCATGCTTCCGACGCAGTTCGCTGCTGCTGGTGAACAGTAATGGTATCCTCGATGAAGCTCTAGACTTCGACTTAAGCGTGCGAATCCATGGTGGCGCGAACGGTTTTTTGAATAAAGAATGACGCGAGTAACTGCGTCCTTTGTGTGCAAGATATTTTGGTATGCTTGCGCTTGGAGGTCAACTGGCATCACTTCGCTGTTACATTGTGCTGTGTGCCGTGTGTACTGGTTTTACAGTACGTGAGCACCTGGCCATGGAGTTACATGGAGTGCGCATATGCCAATGGAGTACATAACAGCATGTGGACATACAAGAGTAACAGGAAGCCGTACTGTCACTCTTGCGGCTAGGGAGCTTGCAAATTACGGTTGAAAGCCCGCACAGGGTCTGCCCGCTATCGGGGCTGTGTTTGTTGTCTTGGTATGGAGGTTTTCGTTCTGACGCGGCATCTCAGGCAGCATATTGGCATTCTTATGCACGGCGAAACGTCGGCGGGCAACTGCTTCGTTGTGCAGGATTAACAGAGCTAATGCACTATGGCCGGTTGCTGAATGCTGGCAGGCTGCTGAATAGTACACCCTGGGGGGTCGCCGTGTCATGGTGCAGTTGGCGTATTTATATTTGCGTTGCATGATACAGGCCGAAATTACTCTGTACTTTGTTACGTCTGTACATGTACTTTTATTCGCAAGGTTCTATAATTGCTGCGTGTGCAATTGCTACTAATAACATACCACACGCAGCACGGATACAACCTTGAGAATAACAGTAGATGAGCAAAGGCAACTAAGTACGGGGCCTTTTCAGCTACGACCAAATGCTGCAAATATATGCGCGTAATTTGCCACATAAAAGTTAGCCCGCGCCTGAGGCGGCGTGTGGACATGTTGCTTTGCTATGATGGGCTTTAAAGGCCTTACCGTGCAGTGATGCTATAGAAAGTGCGTTGCTAGACTTTGACAGCCAATTATATGGACAAGACCTGCTAACACAATATTAGTGCTGTATTGCCACTGGCGCTGCTGAGCATTAAATTTAAACATCTAACTGCACAGTAATATACCAGCATCGTACAGTGGCGTTGCACTGATCTTACATCTGTCGCTTGGACGCGGCGTTTGCTGAATGGTAGCAAGGTGCTGTACAGAACAGCATATTTGCTGAGCTAGGGAACCGATGATTGATCTGCACAGCTGCCGTGCCGAAGCTGTGAGCGTGGCTTGTCATATTCAGGACTATCCGCGATTCTAAAGTGCTGTAGGGCGCGGCAAAAGGTCTGCAACGGTTAAAGTGTTATCGTCTGTTGCCTTTTTTTGGGGCTGTTCCTCGTGTTACCTAGGATCTGGGTACCCGTGTGCCTCTAATGGAACTTGTCTCTCCCAGTGCGCGGCTGGCCGGAATTCGCCGATGGACGCTTATGGGTCGGGCTGAAACGGCAAATTGTGGTTTATGAGTAACGGGTGCTTCTGTATTCATACCGTGGGCGTATCTGCAGGCGTCTGATGTACTTAAATTCTACCGGGTGGCAGATTACTATGTTTCCCGGTTTAGCTTGGATGTGTCTATGGAAGCTGCACTTCGAGTCCCGCGGTCATACCCAATACGTGTGGTACGTTTTTGCATGTGTATTGAAGTATGTATGTTTGTGGGGGCGGCATTTGGCTTCGCATCGCATCGTAACGGACGAGCAGTAGTCTATCAATGAGTTGCCGTTTAGCAATAGTAAGCATTTTCAAGCTTTAGAAATGTAATGCAGGTTTTGTAATTCGTGCATATTGAAACGTATCTTGTAGGTGAGGCTGAACACTTTGCTATTTGTTTTATTTTTGATGTTGCCACATAATTCTTGAGAGATCGCACCTTCACCATACAATTTGGACAGCTAGGGCACGTTTAGCATAGTTTGTAGTGTTTGTTGAATTCGCATAATCAGGGACAACAATATATGTAATTATCGATTTCAGGGGTACGGTGGAACCGAACTCCATAAACGGTAGTAATGGCTCCCCGCAGGAAAGGTTTGCGAAGCAGGCAGTAGCTCAGCGGCCTTCCAGCTGCCTCAATTTATAGTTGTCCTTTATGCATGCGATCTTCGTGACCTAGGGCCATTAGGCGAGCTGTCGTCTGTAAATATAGTAGAGCGCCCATGCTACACTGCCCGTGAGCAGTGATATGCGATACGGAATATCAGAATTTCCATTGCCATCGGCGAGTCTACGAATTGGAAATAGGGATATGAACGGAACATTTGGGAGGTATTTCATTTTCTCAACTTTGCCTTGGAGTTGTTCACAAAAGAAGCCTCAAGAGGAATATTCAGGGACTGGCTGTCGGGGCTAAGACGTCGTAGATTTTCAGGCTTTTGGCACTTAAACTTCCTCAACACATTATGTTCTGCTCGTTACGGCGTTAAACCGCGCAGTGCCACGGGAGTGGCTGAATACGCTTCACGACTTGCGTGTACGACAGCTGGACTTCAAGGCGATGGTCAAGTGACGGGAGAAATGCCACAAATGGCTCTTGAGTGGAGTCATGTCACATGTGTTGTCGCGTCCGGTGACACATCTAGAGTCACGGGATTGCACCAGGGAAGCTTGGAAGATCTTTGCATGTGGTTTGGTGAAGGTTGTATGTTTGTGACAGGCGCTATGCGCATGCGGCGTAGTGCTAGCTGCCCAACGTTAATGCGTCAAAGACTGGTCACTTTGTATGAACATGCGCTATCGCGTTTATATTTACCTTGTAAAATGCCTGAATGGAAGACTACCTTGGATGTTAAGGCTTGGCAACTTTTTTGTGAGGACAGATACGAACCGTCTCATCTTTTTGCTGGGCCCATACACGTTCCTCGAGCATAGGTTAGTAGAGTGTGTACTTTCTCGCTAAACGAAGGCAAATTTGTGGAGAGGCACTTAGATATGGCTTTGGTGAGACGAGCAGTAGTTTGAAGGGCTTGCGGATGTCCATTATTGGTACGTGTGGTCTTGGGCACGCTGCCATCAGGATTTGCTTCAACTGGACAGTACTCCGATAGCAGCGTGGCCTCCAATGAGCATGCTAAGAGGTAGTTAGGGAACGCCCGAACTTTCATTCTACATGCAATCAAATTCTGGGCTGTTATTCTTCAATACTGAGCACTTCTATACCACCGACGGAAAGAAGCTTTTTGGTGCGAATTCTGTGGTTCGGCACCATTGTTTGCGTAGTGCTTGCTGTCCCGCTGTGAAGGCATGTATCTTTGCTGAATAGTTATGAGTGGCTGGGTTGAGCTCACGCTTGCACATTCCTTGGTTGGGGTTTCACGTGACTATTTGCAGGTATTTGGGACAGCGTGCGATTCCACCTAATGATAAGCTTTGGCGTCTGCATAGTTCCACAGCAGGGCATCCTGCAATGTAGCTTAGCCTTACCTTGGCACCTGGCGACGCTGCAGAACGCAGAGAATAGGGTTATGCGGTGCGGCAGTCCGTGAGTTCCGGGTGAACAACGGATATCTGGGTAGGCGACTATCGCCTCACGAGAGATGCGTACATCGGCAACATTGAATTTCCCAGTAGGGTCATTGGTCATTTGCTTTTGCGTAACCTACTAGAAGTGGCCACATTGCTTCGGGAATCCGGTTTTTTGGCATCCCACTGCTGGCGCATCTGTCAGTTGGGCACAGCTTGAACCTGGTCTCTGGCGGTGATTTTCGGCAGGCCGATGCACAGAACATACCAGTATTAGGGGCAGGGGCAGCTGCGCCAACGCGGGTTCATTAGCACGTTTAGCTGGACAGTGTCTGATGTAGGAGCGTGAGGCGCCGCTGATGTGCTAAGCTTCGCACTGTTACGAAACACTGTGGCACGCCAAACTGCAACGGGCTCCGACTTTGTTACCGACTGTGTTGAAGAGTGCTATTGGCCCAGCCGGTTGTTAGAGTGTCGGTTGGCTTGCCCTCATGTTCAGGCCGCAGGTTGCCGATCTCCAGAAGTCGCTAGTAGGCACTCAAATGTCGCCCGAAAAGGTACCTATAGGTTTGACGCTAGCAACACCTTTTGTATTAACTTTTCTGAACTACGGACATTGACATCTGATGTACTGCATATGAGGTATGAGGGGGCCCTACGACTTGAAGGCTAGTTGAGTGCGTGTCTGGTCGGTATTGCAGGGCAGCCGCACGCGTGTTTCTCCGTTTAGATTTCGTGTGGCTATGGCAGCTTTATTTATGTCTCTTATGCGGTGTTCATGGTCATACCCAACGAGCATGATAACTTTTTGCGTGCGTATTGGAGTGGGTATGTTTGTGTCAGCTGGCCCTCCCTGGCCAGCGGTGGCGTACGGACGAGCGATAATCCGCCAATGCGTCGGCAGCTAGTTGGCGTATGCAGTTTGGCATGTGTAGTACCATTCTCATTGGAAAATGTACGTAGTTGGAGGACTCCCTTTTATGTTGTTTGCCTGACATCAGGATTCTATGTCGTACTGAAGTGTACCACTGACAATGGCAGTCATCTGGAGCCTCGCTTTTTTACATCGTTTGTGCTTTTGCGGCCTCCACAAATGCACCTTCATCGGGCTGCAGAGCTCGTTTGTATGTGCGTATACACAGCA
>NW_013576853.1:22271-24327 GCF_000499745.2 Eimeria mitis | reverse complement strand
TATATATATATATATATATATATATATATCCATGCGTGCAGCATATCTGCGGTGTATACGCACGGCCTCGTGTGCAGGAAGCATACGATCTGGTGCAAATGCACATGGTGACGAAGGCTGGTGGTCAGGACCGGCGGGACAGGCACAACGACTTAAGGGCTCATTGCGTAGCTGTCGGTTCCCTTTTCCAGTAAACTGATGCAACGTGGCCTCCTGTTGGAGTTCCGTACGAGAAAGGCTGCTGCATGTTTGTGGCTTGCGGCCAATGTCGGTAGTGGGCCTTCTAGAGTTGTACAGGGCGAGTCAGAACTTAGCTAGAGTTTTGGTCAAGGGCGTACGTTTGTGGTGGATGACACTCGACTGCCGCTTAGGGGTGTTGAAAGGCAGACATTCGGTACGTTGGCATCCAGCCGAGGTTGGCATTGCTCCCTGCATCGTAGGTCTCCCCGATGGTATCACATATTTATGTAGCCCATCGCTATGTACGAGCTGGCCCTTCGGCTTGTGAATAGAGCACGACGCTGCATCTTTGAGTGACCTCAGACGTGCACAAAAACAAATAGGCAGCTATGCGGAGATACAAAATTTAAAGTAGCTTGCTCATTCGCGCTAGCGGAACCCCAATAGGTTATACAACACCCGTACAATGTTTTTGTGCATACTACGTTTTTTTCATATTGAGGCGCACGCTGCGCTTAACATACTCTATGATACTGGCTTGCTGCATCCCTTGGGGGAGCGTCCGCCTGAAGCAGACATTAGCTCAGCGCGCCTCCATATATCATGGTAGTGCCAGCGACCAGCACATAGGTGGCTTTCTGTGATTGATGCTCATTGGGATGTTAGTATTTCCAAAATGGGGGTGGGGAAGTGCTAGGGAGAGCGCGAAATAGTTAGTAGACGCACAGCCTCAAAGAGGGGATGTGTAGGAAAATGATAGTTTTTCCGTCAGCATTTCTCCTGAAGGTGCGAGCTCAAGCGGCCAGCCTGTTGTAGTTGCCCAGCGCACTTTGGCTGGTACGCATTTTGTTGACGTTGCTGCTTTATTAATGTAGCTCTGATACTCGGCTTCGGGCTGCTTCTTAGACGACGTTGCCTTACAGGGTCTGATCGCTGCAAAGTATGGCTAGATACATGCTTCGCCGAGAGGTTTCGCCATATGTTTCTCGTCAGTGCATTATGAAATTCAGCTTAGCGCACAGACGTGCGCGCAGCTGCATCTGTCATGTTATAACGCCCTACTATATATGTATACAGTCTGCCTGTACTGCAGCGTTTCTTGGCAGATCGCAGATTGAGCGCGGTTGGCCGGCACTGGCCTCTGGACGTACTTAGGTCAGGTTGATTTATTGTGTGCTGTATTCGCAATTCTAGATTATAAACACAAGGTATTCAGCTTGGTGAATCCATGAACGCAATGTGTATGGAATTCTTGAAGTGTGTACATCGCAGAAGACAGCCGCATTATGTAGTGGGTAAGTGGCAAGGCTTAGCCTGCTAGTATGAGCCGAGACGTGCACCATCCAGAATCCGCACTTGGCATAGGTGTGCGCACAACTCAGTCTTTTCCGCCCCGCAATATCGGCTAAATGATATGGTATGCGGAGGATGGGTATGCAGTGTTATGATTTTCGTGTTCTGTAGGGTGTGTTTGCTCACTTTGCGGTTGCATACATTATACTATTTGGCTGCTGGAGGCCTCTATGGGCCTCCTATGAGACAGGCAATACACAAGGTCCTTCCTTCAGTCTCAGTAGTGCCTCACTCTATTTTCTTCGTCCTTTGTGTGGCTCAGGCCTGGTGGCCTGCTCGTATTCCAGATATGTGTATATATCGGATATGGACCAGACACTGGTGCTTGTTAACGGGAATTGTGTGCGCGTGTTGGCGGATAGTAGTAAGAGACTGGGTAGCTTGCAAGGCTCCAGTCATCCGTGGCTTGAGTGCTGTGTGAGGTGCACAGACGGTCGGGAAACGCAGGTGCATATAGGCCTGCAGGCGGCTGGTGGAAAAACCGTCACATGGTCAGCGTGTGGAGTTTAGAGACTTGCTCGTG
>NW_013576853.1:20037-22247 GCF_000499745.2 Eimeria mitis | reverse complement strand
GTGCGTTGCCACCCCCCCCTACCCTCCCCCCCGCCACTACCTCACCCCTCCGTGATGGACTCACTCTAGTGGCGTAGCACCCCTTGGGCTACGTGGAGGTCCGTAAAGTCCCAAGGACGGCAAGGCGTGCAAAATCAAGAAACACTCGTAACCAGTAATTGCACTTTTTTTTTACCCTGCTCACAATGTTGGCGTCTCGGACGCGGCTCGCTGACTGCGTCTTAGGTCTACTGCCAGCGTCGCCCAGCACTGCATGCATGGGCAGCTATAGCGCCGTGCAGAAGCCACGAACTGAGATGCCGATTTGCTGTTGTTGTATACTGGACTGCCGATGTTAGCGAAGCAGTGTATAGGGTTGTTTCATGATGCTCTGCCGACGATTACGACGCACTGCGGGACGGGGGGACAGAGGGTTCAGGTGGGATACATGTAGTACTGGGACGTGGCGACTACTGTGGGCTCTCCGTATCTTCGCTAATACATGCAGATCCAACTGCTTGTAAAGCAGCTTTATTTGGTGATGCGAGGCCCCAGAACGAGGTTCATTGGCATTGACCTCTGCACTATCGTAGGTCGGGCTGCTGTAGCTGTAGCGTATGTTGGTATCATTGGTTGCGCTTGCTTTATTGATAACCATCAATAGTTGGTCATCTAGATGAGCTTTCTGATATCCAGACATGATACGAGTGCCTGGTTTATGGACAAGAGTGACTCGCCACGCTTCCAGCTTGAGCGTTATCTGCTGCTTTCGTGTGGGCTAGTGTTTAAAGAGTAGAATTGACGTATTCATCAGTTCAGTTTGCCTGCGCCTATGGCGACGACATGGTTCTATGCGGTAGTGAATGGGTCGTGCATGATTGGGCCCTATTAGCTGTGCAGGCTTCTAGGTCTCCCCTGCTCAAGTTCGTATGTTTGTGGCAGGAGATGGTCGCACAGTATAGCGGTGTAGCAGGCAAGCCGTGCATTTGCATGAAAGAACGTACCTTAGCTTGCCTCGTGCGCCCATATTGTAGAGTGCGCATAGTACGAAGCTTCTGCTGTTAACTTGCCGGGCCATCTATGTTCCTAAAGGCTTCATCATTATCGTGTGGTCCACCAAATCCGTCCACCAGTTCCCCCATAATAATTGTTTAGCACATGGCGGGGCACACGTTAAGCTTTTTCGCTTATTTCTGCTAGACGAACTCCAGAAGGTTGAAAAGCACTCTTGTGAGTTTCGTGCGCATAGTAGGTCAACCTATGTTAAGGAAGTGCACGCAACGCCGTACGTAATCCTTGTTACTTGTTTGTGACATGCCTTTGGGAGCTGCCCCCGAAAACAGGCATTATGTTAACGTGGTTCGAGTTATGACGGTGGTTTATGGAGCAAGCCCATAGCTCTCCATTTGTGTGTGTAATGCTCGCTAAGCTGTTGCGGTGCTGACGAGCAGGGTAAGCTCGCTTCCCAGTAGACCACGTGAAGATGCGAAATAATCGCACCAGCGAGCTAGAACCGCTAACTTGTATTGCGTGTGTGTATCGTCTTGTCGTTAAGACTGTGTCGCTGTGAATTTGGCCTACCACTGGAGACTGCATGTTAGTACGTCGCTGCGCAGTACAGTAAAGTGCGTTTTGGCAGTTAGATTGCCGTGCAGCGGGCAGTATAGCTCGTCTGTCACGGCTTTTGCTGTCGGTTGTTCGGGTACTGTGTTTTGTACCTAGCTTATGCGCTTCCCTGTTACCTGCACCAGAGCGAGGTTGACCGCCACGGTCATAGGTCGGGCTGACCTAGCGTATGTTGGTTTGACGTTATCTATGCTTTCTGCATTCACAACTCGATGTTATCTAGATGAGCTGGCTAATGTCTTGGAAACAGCGGTGTGATGCTCAATACTGGCTAGAGAGACCTCCTGAATTGGGTACATATGGCGTTCTTAAGGGCCTGGTGCTTCATTGAGCGGTGGAACAGTGTTCTTCATCTTGTGCTTCATTGCAGTGCTTCGCGTTCTACCCAACGGCGGGGTAGGGAATGTGCCGAGAAGACAGTATTCCTTTTGCATATGCCTTCCTGCAGAATGTAGGCAAAGATTGTGATGATGCTGGTGGGCAACGTTGGAGTCTTAGTCCCTTTTTGCGTTGGCGTCTTGTGCTGATATCCTTCTTGTCTGTATTCTGCACCGGACAATTCATTCACAGAAGCGCATAATTGTGGGCTTTCGGCTGTGTGGATC
>NW_013576853.1:13861-20013 GCF_000499745.2 Eimeria mitis | reverse complement strand
TATATATATATATATATATATATATATATATATATATATATATATATATATATATACAGCAAGATGCCGCATCTTGTGTAGTTTGCTCATTCCCGCTAAGCTGGGGCCAATATGTTGAGCAGGACGGTTTCGAGTTCGTTCTGTATAGTGTGTTTGCTTAGTTTGGGGAAGTATACGCAGCATCCTTCTGGCTTGTTGCACACCTTTGCGAGCGTATCAGGAAAGCAGGCATTCTCTGAGCGTGTTTCTAGTTAGAAATGCGGTGCAGGCAGGCACGGTCCTGTCTGTCTGCACGATTGATGCCTATTGTACAGAGTGTAGTTCCAAGATGGAGTAGGCAAACAACCTTTGAGGGCGGCAGCATTTGAGGGCGCGGTCGTGCAGGAAAAAAACGCTCTGTTGTTCGCAGCGTTTATGCGCATGCAAGGAAAATTTTTGAGTGTATAGAACTGGCTTTATAGTTTGGCATATAGACATTACGTTTACGTTTCGTTTGACGCAGCTGCCGAGACTGCACATTCGCATGGTGCTGCAGAGTACAGAGGTGGACATTTAGGCCGACATATCGCCGTGCAGTGGACAGCATAATTCGCTTGCCATTATGGGATGCACTTGGCTTCCGTAACTTGAGGTGCCGATTTGGGCTTGCCCTGCGATAGACTGCCACTGATTCCAAAACACAGCGTGACGGGGGACAAGGGATATAGATGTGTAACATGCAGTACTGAAGCTTCGCGTGTACGGTGGGTTTCTCAGTTCCTCTGTTTCTTAGCTGATTTATGGGGGTCCAGCTGCGTGTAGTGTAGCTTCATTTGGTGATGTGAGGCCCCAGAACGGGGTTCACTGGCATTGACCTCTGCGCGGCCTTAGGTCGTGCTGCTGTGGCGTATGTTTGTCACTGGCTGTGCTTGTTGTATATGGAGTCCTATCGATGAGCTTTCTGATATCTAGAACTGATCAGAGTGCCTGATTTATGAACAAGATTGACTTGTCACCCTTCCGACTTGAGCGTTACTTGCTGCTTGCGTGTGGTGTTTAAAGGTTGCGGCAGAGATATTCGTCAGTTTAGCTTGCATGCGGCTAGCCACATACTTCTATGTAATAGTGAAAGTGTTGGGCAAGATTCGGTCAAATTAGCTAAGCAGGCCTATACCTGCGTTTTGGCCAAGCGCGTATGTTTGCGGCAGGTGGTGGTCGCAGAGCACAAGCGGGCAGCAGGCAAACCGTGCTCTGCTAGTGCATTTGCATGTGACAACGTGCCTCAGCCTGCCTCGTGCACCCATATTCTAAAGCGCACATAGTACGGAGCTTCCGGTGTTAACTGGATAGGGCATCCATGTTTTTAGAGGCTTCATCATTATCGTGAGGTCCGCGGGACGGTCGGATCCTCTGCCTCTAGGTTTATATACGTAGATTTTGGCACCGCTGAGCCCCCTGCTTCTTCAACCGTCGCATTGGAGTGATGCGTACCTCAGGTCATATGATCTTGCGGTTGTACAGAATGTGCGTTATCGCCCCATTCGCGGCTTTCTATAGAGAGGCAGCTGCCGATAGGTCGTAACATTGCACTGTGTGAATGACTCGCCATTTCGATGCTCTATTGTGATACGTTGGGTAGGCAAAGGCATATGTCCTTTCATTTGCCTTGCCGTCAGCTGTCCATGCTTACAAGTCATGTGGTACATTCACGACGTTCTTTGAGTTTAGTCTACTTACGGCGGCTCTTCAAGACTGCAGCCTTATGTCCTGCAGTAAAAAGGGTATCCGTTTATGGAAATGTTAGTAACACGCAACGTTTTTTCGGCGAAGCCTGTATGCCTATGGCTGGTGGCTGTTCGATTTAGCCCTCAGAATCGCAGGCCGTTAGTGCGGTGCATCATGCTATGCTTTTCCCTATCTTTGTCCTAGGCGTTCTTGTGCTGCATAATTAGGGGTGAACATGATGTTGGCGCGCTGTGCAGCATTCACGAGGGTGCCCTTTATTCGTCTACTGGCGTTTGGTTTTATTGTAAACATCGCTTAAACGTAACGCTCTGCGCTTCACGCAACATCACTTCCGTTTGTTCTCTAGGATGTGAGCTGCTGCCTCATGATGCATATAGATGGAGAGCAACCGCCGCAGTGGCATTAGTTGTTGGTACTGACATGCATGAATGCCAAGGCGGGTATTGTCGGTATCGCTGCTGCAGATGGGTAAGGGGATCAGTAACAGGATTACGGTGTCAAAGCAGCCTATATCTGCGAGGGTGATGCCAATCACCTAACGGGGGGCATCTGTATCGTGCGTCAACAAACATCTCCTCTTTGCAAGTCAAAGGCACGGGGGAGTCAAGAAATGGGGTGTGCGGAGCCGATGTTTTTGCTTCCTTGTCATCTGTGCATGTTTAGGTAAGGCCGCGGAATGCAGGTATACGACTACGATATTTGGCCTCTGTGGAAATGCAGATCTCGATTTGTTTCTTCCTCTGTAACGTAAACAAGCACCATGGACCCCTGGCTTGTGCAATTGAACCGAAACATGGGTGGAAGATGCCGCTCTCTGGAAGACACAAAAAATCCATGGATGCCCAGTTCCCGTATCTTCACTCTGCTTCATGCCGCTGATACGTCCTGCCTAGTACTGGTGGGCATGGCAGCGCAGCAGAGGGTTGCGAATGCTGTGGTTGACCGGTAACTGCATGCATTTTCCAATGTGGTGGCACGCGTTAGATATGGTTGGATGAAGCTTGTGCGTTGGTAACACGCGGGAGTTGGGTATGTGCTGGAAAGCTACATCCCAGGTGTTTCGCAGGACCTGGCTGTTGAGCAGCGCACAAACTGTAGGGAAAATATTGCTGCAGCAAATCCACTGTAGCACGTCAGCGACCCGGAACTTTCCCTGCTCTCTTGCACTACCCGCTTGAAGTGAGCCACTATGTTGTTCTAGGTTGCTGCTGGTGTGCTAAACTCCCTGCCAAGCGATCGTTGGACACAGCCTTTTCTGCATGACAAGAGGGAGTTCTGTTGGCTAGTTTTTATTCCGCTTGTTCCTGCTTCAGCTTCGTTCTTTGCATCTACAATTAGGCAGTACAAGGGCATTTGGTACAAAAGGGTTATCGTAGGCAGGTCTTTCCAGCGGATTAGGGCGCAGTGTGGGCATATGATAGACAATCTGAAAGCGTTGGATGGTAAGGAACTGGACGGCGGGGGTGGCGTATGCATGGTTGCAAGGCCTGCAGACGTTTTCAGGCATGGAGACGCGGAGCTATGGGGCCTCAAATGCAAGTGCAGTGGCGGTCAACTTATGCAGTGGCTGCCGAGCACATCTGAACAGGCGGCTAGGTTACCTCGTGTTCATTTTTCAGTATGCAGCATTACTTGTGAAACGCCGAAGAGCGTGCGTTGTTTGCTGGCGAAGACGCTAACGCGGTGGCAAAGTAGAAAAGCGATTGGAGCCGCAAGGTTAGGGAGGGTTCCACGGCAAAGCCTCTAGGGCAGCTAAAGCTGCAGTTATATTCAGTTGCAGGCACGTACAGGAACGGTAGTGTTTGTTGGTAGCGGGGCTGATATTTAGTGGTGGTCGGACCCAAAGACGCACGTTTTCAGTATGATGCAGAAGGGTGGACGAGAGTGGGACCTTAAAGTGAAGAGAGCTAATAATGAGTTGCTTAGTCATTTGGATGCACAGCTGAGAACTGAGTGCGCCTCCATACACTGATTCGGACACCGTATACTAGATTCGCTTTCTCGGTGCTTCTGTGCTAGTATGCCCGTTTATATTCGGGCTGCATGAGTAAACGTTAGGCGTCGGTGAAGGGTGGCTACTTTTTTGGGGTGGTCACGAGAACGCGGAGCGTTTTGGTCTTTTCCCAGCGCTGGTGATTCCAATCAGTACTTGGGTATCTGGTACCGCGTCCCCTTTAATGCCAGGCTTTGTGCTAGCCATTTCAGTAGAGATGGCGTGCTGCTTCAGGTATGGCTGCGCAGAGCTAACTGGATGCCGGAGCCAGTGGTTCTGTGCTTGCAGGGAACTTATTCAGCTCGGGTGATGAGGGGAGTGTTATGGAGCTGTGGAGGGTTATTTAGGTGGCTGGGTAGAATGCAATAGTTATACACTTTTTCATTTTGATATCTGCACTCCGAACACGTTCAGTACAATGCGCAAAGCTCAGTCATGAGGAGGGCTGGTAGTTGAATACAATGACTAAAAGACATTTTCTTGCACGTGTGAGAAGCAATCCCTCACATGGCGGTGAAACATTCAGTAGGGTATTGGGGGCCTGTGAGAGCTTACGCATGGTGTCGTCTACTGTGGTGCTGCACAGGATGTGCGTCTCTGGCCGTTGGGGAAGGTCTCCGAGTCGAGCAAGCGCCGATGTTCAGCGCGTCGAGGTACTGCCGTACCGCAGCAGTATCTTTGCTCGCCACTGACGCCGCGGGAAATGAAGCAGTGACAACTGGCTTGTTGACCTTGCTTGAGACGATGCGTGTGGGACAGATGGGGAATGGGTTTTTGTGTGTGGTTTCAAGCGCGTCGGGGTCGGACACCATGCCCTTTTGCAGGTCTCTACTTGCGCCTTGGTGAAGAAAGTAGGCTTGGGGGATATGATACATTTGTGGCTCTGATTGACAAGTGGTAGCCTACCGCGCGATGGTGAAGACA
The DNA here is from genome assembly GCF_000499745.2 of Eimeria mitis. Classification (NCBI taxonomy): domain Eukaryota; phylum Apicomplexa; class Conoidasida; order Eucoccidiorida; family Eimeriidae; genus Eimeria; species Eimeria mitis. The sequence continues at coordinate 15,371 of NW_013576853.1, read as the reverse complement.
CAGGATAAAGCTGGGCAAATTTTTTACTGTGCACTTGAAACGCTGCAGGCCGTTGCAGCAGTTGGATACTATTTGCGTGCGGATTACACCCAATGTCTTGTTTTTAGGTTGATTCCACAATCGGGCATCGCGGAGTACGTGTTGGCGCAGCTTGTTGCACAACTTTCCTTCGCGCTGACTGCATTTAAATAGGCTGTGCCGTATAGTTTTGTGTGCAAGGTGAATCGGCTAATTTCGATTGCATTAATGGGTCACCAACGGTGGTACTGATGCGCGTTGTCACTTGAAGTTCCCGAAGGATTGCAGGAGCTAATCGTGGGTCTAGCGGCCTTTAGAGGCGATAAACCACAGCTGCAGGAATGGGGGGCGTTTTTGCATATTGGGCTATTTTACATGACTGCCTGCACTGCCTTCGCCAGATGAGCAGTGGTGGCAGATAACAGGGTTTGGGGGATGGTTAGCCAGCTGATAGTAAGAGTTGCGTGTTTGGGGCCGAGCAATGTCGAATCCCCCCGCTTGGATATCAGGCGTGGACAGCGTGTAGTTTGCCATTCCTGTAGCTCGGCTAGCACTAAGAGTCACTGCTTGCATTAAACGACTGCATTCCATTGGCGAGTACGTAGTCCTTGACATTGTAGGTCGCGGCAGTTACGCGGCAGCTGCTGGCTGCTGAGGCTGTAGGCTCGGGGGTGCTGTTAGACAAAACACGGCAATGTAAAGTAAGTTTGCCCAGTGTATTTTATCCTTGCACATTTTAGCTCGTGCGCCGGTGGATGGTGAAGGAAGTGCTTGCATTGTGCCGTGGCTTGTGGTTAACACCTGTTTTTCTGTTTCCTTGAGGAAACTCTGTTCGGTGTGCAACACGACTTGATGGCCTCGGTCAAAGCGTTTTGAGATTTGTGTTGGTACGCAGTGACGTCACGGTGCATTGATCAGCGTGGCTCGCGCGGGGCTGGAAGCACTCTCTAACTAAGTATTTTTGCTTGCGAAGGACATGATGTGCTGCTGAAGATGGCAGGCTTTGTGCACATACGATAAAATGGCTGTGTGTTGTTTGGGCACCATCTTAATTCCGTAGTGTGCGTTGAGCCTGCCTCTGAGTGGCTGAGCTTGTGTTCCTATTTATATAGACGCTACAAAGCCGTCCTGGCTGGCGCTGGGTGTTAGAATAGGTTAACGGGCAGCGAATGTGTATGCGGTAGTACATCGATAGGTCTGAAGAGTTCATGCATGGATCCGTCCGGCGCTCCTGAGCCACTGGTTTACCGCAGATGCAAGGGCAATGCTCGACCACTGGTTGAGCGATCGTGAGCCCGACCTTTGTTACGGGCAACCCTTGTATGCTAATGCTACCTCTTGGACAAACACAATTCCATCCCATTTGACTGGAAGAACTGTTTGGACAAGCTGGAAATGCATAGCGAGGTTATTCCCTTGGTTCCTAGGCTTTTCTTACCTTACTTGTTGCTCGCGCAAGTTCGTGCGTTTCTGATGCGGGGGGGCATATATG
>NW_013576853.1:0-13840 GCF_000499745.2 Eimeria mitis | reverse complement strand
ATATATATATATATATATATATATATATATATATATATATATATATATATATATATATATACATGTATATCAGTGCAGTTGCCAAATTGAGGCAAGTAGCCAGCCCAATTAAGAATGCTTAACCTCGTTGCAGATGATGAGCGATATCTACACCTGCAAGCATAGCAGTGTTGTGTGGGAGACTCTTCAAATGCGCTGTCGCGACGCGGATCAAGGGTTTGTATTTCATTCGAGCATTTAATAAAAGCAGCTAGACGGTTTGTTGTTCACCTTCACATCACGGTTGCCGTCTCTTCAGGCACGCGTTTCCATTTTGATGCCGTGAAGCGATTGGCTTGACATGGCAGTATCGGTTTTTGAGGGCTGCCGAAATGTCTTGACTCTGTGTTGCAGTGATATAATGCTGACGCATGCTGCTCGTGCACTTTAAAGTGGCATTTTCCTGTTTGGAATAGTTCCCGCGTTGGGGTTTGTACACGTGTGCAGATTGTCGTGGGCTTTTAATCGTTGCACAGTCTTCTACTTGGCTGATGCAATGTATATGGTTTGAATCTATGGAGAGGATGGATGCATTGTGGACCGGCGTGTTGGAGATAACCAGGTGCGTTTGTATTATGACGCGGCAACATACTTGTGGCTTTCGATCTCCCCGCGGAGTTTTGGTGTTTAGCAATTCGCGGGTGTGTATGGCATGGATCGGCTGCAGAAAATGGTCGTTGATTTGGAAGAATCAAGTTGCCTTGGAGTTTCGTCAGATAAAAATGAGGTGCCATATGCATCTGCGTGCTTGGATTATAGGGGAGTGTGAATTCGCTGCTGACAGTGCGATGCATACCAGATAGCACGAGGCTAAGGGACCGTGTCGTCATTGAACATTGGGGAGCACGCTCCGTATGGGTGCATCAAGTTAGTATGTTGTTGATGTTTGTGCCTGCAGGCGTATTGGAAGCCTGTCGGGGAGAGGGTTCGCTGGCGAGGCGGGTGTAGAATATTGGAGGGTGCACACAAAGCAATGCTGGTTTGAGGCGTATTCAAGTTCCGTAAGTCGGAAGCAATCTGACAGGTCGCTAGTTGAGGCGTGTAGATATTTTGCCTTCCATTCCTGTGCTAGGTGTGCTATGCCAAAACCTCCAACAGAAAATTTGCTCTGTTGTGACGCTGTTAGCCCCTCCCTGCACAGAAGTGGATTGCTACATCGCTCTGATCCGGTCAGCTATCACGTCGCGTCGCAAGGGTCAGTGAAGGCTTTCAGATTTGCTACTGCTCAGAAAACCCTCTGGGGAATCTGCAGTCTGCGTGAGTTTGCATATGCCTAGAGGAGGCACCTCTGGTTAGGCACGCTGATCTAGTAGCGCGGAGCATGCACGAAGGCAGCGCCTCGGCATATACTGCTACGATATCAACACAGTACGGGTACTTGATCGGCTTAGACGCAGGCCAATGAGGGGGCAGTGGGCACGCCAAAGGGCTTGAGCATTTCACCCGGACGTTGCAAGATTCGTCGTAGCTCTCCACTGAACGTTGCCGGCGGTCACTGTGAAATATACTGCCTCGTGAGTACTTCCGCTCGCACGCGTTGGAGATTGCATCGGGAGGCTGCGGTATGCTACAGTGAGGTTCCCACGCGTTGGTGCGGCAGCTGGTGCGTTAGTGGCACGTAAAGGAGGCTGTTGTGTTTAGATGTGCCTGGGCAAATGTGTCTAGGAGACTCCGCCAGTTTGCATTACAGCAGCCACAAACAGATTCTGGTACTTGTTTAGCAGCTTGATTACCTCCAGACGTTCAGCCTATTGCTGTTGCTCTGGAAGCCGAAGACGGTCCGCGGAGCCATTAGGTTGCTTCCTCGTCAACAGAGCACTCGAGGGTCGGACTAGCTGATTGTTGCAAGCTATTCTGTCTGATTTTCCATTGGCGGCGTTCCGGGCTCCTGCGAACATTGATTAGATAGTTCGAGTATGTGTAGCGACGGCTGACCTTTCGTGCAAGCTGGTATGCGGCATATCTTGTCCCAATAATTTGTGTTAGACACGCAAAATCAGTGGCCATATCGGGCAATGGCCATCAAACAGTTTTGCGAGATTGCAACAAATATAGCGGGCAGTGTAGAATTGAATGCACTTCTGCAGGGGACGTGCCGTATGTGTATATGCAGAGAATTGAATATAGTGCGTGGAATTGCCTTTTTCAGCAGCGTCGCGGCTATGCTGGTCGTCCTGGTAGAGCCGAAAATGTCATATTAGCAACTGGATCCCCTGTTACATGCCTTCGGGTCCGAATTGTCATTTCAATAGGCATGACGTGCCACTAGATTGCCAACCTAGAGGGATGTCATGCCTAATGAAACGACAATCTCAATAGTCATTACTATGTTGAAGCCTACGATACGTCTTGACGCAGTATTGCAATGCTGAAACCTTGGTGCATGTTGCGCGTGCATTTCAGCGGGACATTGGGTTGTTCGGGTGAACTCTTTGTTAGTTGCTCTATATATCGTGCCAATTGATGCTATGTTTTCTGGCGTTTTGTCCCTAACTAGGCACGTTCGTATTATAGTTTGTATTATGCTTGACAACGTATCTGTGTGGCAGTAGGTTGTTGCGGTTGCCTGGTATTGCAGCATGCGGGCTTATATGGGAATGGGGCAGGAGCTGGGAGTTTATTTGGCAGGTGGCTTAAAATTTTATCGGATAAAACACGGGGTGAAGCCGTGTATTGGGACGTGTTGACGGTTGGCAATGCCGGTGCCTACCAGGACGTGCAAGGCTATGAGACCATCTCGTCATTGAACACTGGGAAGCACGCTCCGTATGGGTTGCTCAAGAATGTATGTTGTTGAGCTTTGTGCAACAATGTGTATTGGGAAGCTGGCGGAGACAGGATTCGCTGGCGACAGGAATGTAGAATATTGGAGGGTGTACACTAAGGAACACTAAGGAATGCTGGTTTGACGTTCTGGCAAGACCGGGGTTCGGAAGAAATTGGGTGGATCACTTAGTGACGAGCGTTGTTGAAGCCCGGCAAATGCAGTGCTGACGTGAGTCGAATAGCGTATTAACTGTTTGAAGACGCTAAGCGAAAATGCTAGCTTTTTTTTGTTGAATTGCCTCTGCCTTTGAAACCTAATGAAGGACCATTAGAGTGGGGTTATTTTGATGTTGGGGGCTACTGTCGTGGTATGGCATCCGGTTTTTGTGGATGGTTAGTTTCGTTTTCTGTCATTACATGATGTGGCTTTGCTACTCAGCGCAGGCGCGGCTAAAACAGAGTGTACGTGGGTGTTGGTTGTAGGAGGAAGTTGCGCATATTGCCGGTGTTGGTTGTTTCAGTGTAGTATGCTCTCGCGCTGTTTGTGCTTCTTACGCTCACTTGTATGACTGCAAACGTTGATGAGTCTGCCCTGACGCCTGCAGAGAACACACACAGTAATAAAAAAGAAGGCACTTTATAAAGCCTAGAGCATGTAGGGATGGGCGTGTTATGCGGCCTGCCTGGATTCGTGGTACTCGCCACTGCACGCCCCGCGCAGTTGCGTTGACTACATCCGTTGACTGCTGAACCTGTCTACTCGCATCCGGTTAGTGTCGGCTAGAGCCTCAGAGGGCAATGGTGCAGGCTCCAAGGCGTCTCCCCTTTCCATGCTGTAGGTCGTGCGTTAGTGGGAGTCGAATGAGCTAGTTGTATTGGGTTATAGTGCTCCTAGTTCTGACTGTATGTGTACGACGCCGATAGCTGGTATTCCTTGAGTTTTGGGTGTGTCGATTAGATGACGTTTTTTGCGACTGATGTTCGTAGGCCTATGCGCGGTCGGGTAAGGCCAGTTTCGTTACAGTGCGCTGATCAGAATGGCTCGCTCGGGGCCCGGTTGCCAGCCTTCTAGGACGCTGTTTATGTTTGCGATACGCGTGATAGGCTGCCGTTGGTCGATGGCGGCATGTTCTGTGCACAACCGATAGAGGTCTTCGAGTCGATTGGGCGCCCTCTAACTGATAAGCTGCAGAGAGCCTAACTTTCAATGGCTGAGCTTGATTTGCTATTTTTACCATAGAGCGGCAGCGGGTTGCTGGGCTGTCCTGGATGCTAGAATCGGCTGGCACATCGAGGATCGGCATGTTGCGCTACTTCCTTTTACGCAGGAAGGCGGAAATTTTGCAAGACGTGGGCTCTTGGTGATTGTGGCTTGTCGTTGTTAGGGGGACGTGCGACTTGGGGTTCGGCGTTTTTCGGGATTACTGGGACTCCAAATGTCTCCAGCGTTTTCTGACAGATTGACCGTATCAACCGAATGCGCCTTGTGGCATATTAGACTGTAGGTTTTTGTTTTTGCGCCTCGCTAGGCTTCGATAGAGTATGGGGGCAATTGCCTTGTTTGGCATATATAGGTGTAGAGACGTACGAAACTGCTGCAGGTATTAGAACGGGTGCTCTTTGTATACAGCAGAACAGCAGAACTTGCATATATGCGAAGACCTGAGTGGTGGGTGGAATGGGCCCATGCGGTGTTGTGCTTTCGAATGCGACATTGTTCATGGAGGACTCTGGGTAGAGTCGATCATCTTGCAGTTGCAGCTAATACACCGTGTTGCTTATGTTCGCGTCTTGCATGCCATTTCTCCTGTCACGATGTACCATTAGGTTGTCATGCAGCGATTGCTTTGCGACGGAAGTATTGTTGGCGCATAGGGAGGGTCTTGACACATTCTTGCAATGATGTAATCTTGGTGAATGCTACACGTGCATGTCTAAGTGGAATACGGTTGTTGGGTGATTTACGAGTCTGCCGATTGTCACGCGCTCGTGTTAACCTTTGCGCAGTCTTCTGCTGCGGCGATGTAGACGGTGTGACGTGGTGGAGAGGATTGATGCTATGTGGTCTGGCATTTTGTAGCTAACCAGGTGCGACAGTATTCTAAGTCGGCAATATACTTGCACATATACTTCTGGCGTTCGACTTCCCTGGGCATTTTTGGTGTTTAGCAATTGGCGGGTGTGTATGGCATGAATCAGCTGCGGGAAGCTCTCGCTGACTTGACAGAATCAAGTTGCCTTGGTGTTTTGTCAGATAAAAATGAGGTGACATATGCATCTGCGTGCTTGGATTATAGGGGAATGTGCGTGCGATGTTGAAAGTGCGATGCATACCATACCAGAGCGGCTAAGGGACCGTGTCGTCACTGAACATTGGGGAGCACGCCCCGTATGGGTCGATGAAGAAAGTGTGTTGTTGATGTTTGTGCAATCAGGTGCATTGGGAGGCTGCCGGAGAGTGGATTCGCTGGCGATTTGAGACGTAATCCAGTGACGTTCTGGAAAATCCGGGGTTCGGAAGCATCTGGATGGCTCGCTTAGTGACGCGCGTTGTTGAAGCCCGGTACATACAGTGCTGACGCGGGTCGAATAACGTGTCGAACGTGACTCTAAAAGAACAGCTTAGGTTTTTTCGTATTGCCTTTGTCTTTGCCGCATTTGCTATCTAATGCAGGATCATTAGAATGGGTGATTCTTCGGTATGGGGGGCTATAGGCATGGTGTGGTATTGGGTGTTTGTGAGTGGTTTCGTTTTTTGTCATTAAATGATACGACATCTCTACGCAGCGCAAGCGCTGCTGAATCAGGACGTACGTGGGTGTCGATTGTAGGTGGGCGTCGCACACCCTGACTGTCTATCTATTCCAGGATCATTATAATCGAGGATATTTATGTGTTGGGGTCTATCTGCGCGATGTGCATTTAGGTTTTTTAGAGATGTCGTTTCTGTGTAGTATGATCCAGCGGCGTTCGTGTCCTAGATTCACGTGGGCGGCACCAAATATTGCTTAGGCTGTCCTGGTGTGTGGCTGTCAGGAAACTTGATAATCCATGCGGCCCTCTCCTGTAGCGTAGGCCATGTCCCACTGATGCCTACTCTTGGCATGACGGTACTAGCTTCTGGGCTTTGCACAAACGGTCCTCGCCCACATACAGTTTTGCCGCCTGAGCCCAGTGCTCGCATGGTTGAGTGGGACGGAGGCAGGTAGAGCGCTTGTGACGTGAAAACAGAAAATTTGCGTAGGAAAGCGTGAAGCATACTCCTGCGGCATCCATCTTGGCGTAACACGTCAAGAGCCATCGAGGGGCCGTCGGTTCTCGAGTAGTGGCTCAGCACGTCTAGTTTACACGAAGTTGCAGGGATATCTCAATCGATCTGTTCCGGTGTAGTCGGTCGACAGTGTCGAATGTAAGGAATAGGTAGGCACACGAAATGCCTTGAACCTTTATGCATGGGGGTTGTACGCTGCCTGTGGGTGTTAGTAGATTGTTGATACTCGCCCCTGTATGTCCGATGACATTTATTGGCTGCTGAGATTCTTTTTTCTCATCAAGTCGGGTAGGGCGATGTTAGGCTGTTTACGTCATGGCATCTTATCATGCTGTAGAACGTGCGTTGGTGGGAGTTGAAGGAGGCAGCTGTTTTGGGCAGTTGTCGGTGGGCAACGCAGCCAGTAAAAACTCAAGGGAGCTTCGAGGGCATGTTGCAGCTTGAAATTGGATATGTGCAATATAGTTGACTTTAGCAGAGTTTGTGTAAAGCACTGTTCACTCGCCCTGCTTATTTTGAGTGAATGGAGTGTACGAGGTGTTCTGCAACTACTGTGGGTAGGCATATGCGCGTCAGGGCATGACCAGCTACGTCACATTAAACTTCTGAGCATGGCTTGCGTTGGCCCAACGGTCCGTGTCTAGGCTGCTGTTCATGTTCGCGAAGTGTATGATTGCCTGCTGTTGACCCGTGGCGAAATGCTCTGTGCGCACAAACCATATATGCTTTGAATTGCTTAGGCGCCTTCTAACTTCGGCAGTGTGCGGCGAAGGTGCATTTTAATGGCCGAGCTCAACTTGCCACTTCTCTGATGAAGCTGAAACGCTGGCCTAAGGGGTGGTGTTCGCTATAATGGGTTGGGACGCGGCGAATTGGTATTGGAGAGTACATTGCAGGGTCAGTAGATGTTACGTAGCCCGGTCCGGTGCAGCTGGGAAGCCGTGTCGACTGATCTTGGCATGCGGTTTCGCCCGGTTAAGTGCAGATGCGCGGCCATTTTGCAGGACTTGAGTGCTAGGTGTGTGGAGCTTGCGCCGCCGCTTTTTACGGGCGTTTGTCACCAGCCAATATCAGTCGCCACGACCTGTTAGCTGCATCAGCAGTCGCTTCGGGCTCAGCAATGGACTGACGCAAATTGGCGTAGCAGGTGCAATATAGAAACACCGAACCAAGCTCAGCCAATTGACCGGATGCGTTCATTGGAAAAAGTGGACATGCGTAGTGGTGTCAACTCGTGGGGTATTGCAGTGTAGTCCTGTGGCTTTCTTAAGCGTGTACGTTTCTGACCCGTGAGAGTAGTCTCCACGTCGGTTATATATCAATGAATGGCGGTGCGGAGTTCCATTGAGTGCCAAGGCCAATTTGGAATAGTAAGCGCCGCTCCAGAGGGTCAACCGTCCGCATGTCTAGGTACGGCAGATTGCTGCATCGGACGTCCTCTACATATGAATTGTCGCAACTTTCTGCTTTGCGTTGCGATGTGGTTTATACGTTGGTTCCTGTAGACCTGAGTGTATCATAACAACAGCATAACATACTTTTTTTGACATCTTGCCTGCTCGGCATTAGGTTGCCATCCGGCACTCGCTCTGCCGTGGAGCTACTGATTTCCTGACGGGTGGAAAGTGTTTCCGAGGGAGTGTTCGGTCACGTTAGCCTTGCTGCATTGTGCAATTACACACCAGGGTGTATTTGGTTTGTCCTGCCGACGTCCCGCTTTCCCAGCTTTACACGCGTGCTCACTTTCGCGGACGTAGTTAATTCGTTGGTCGCCACATTTTTGCTGACGGGGCGACGACGTAATGAAAGGGGAAGGTTGACGATGGATGATATGCGCCCTGTCTGTTTATCGCTGAGCAAGCACGCTTGCACTTGTGTTCGACAGCATGCTTGTGGTGGTAGATTGCCTGCCCCCTTTGGACTGTAGTGCCGTTGGAGGCGAGTATTGCATGAATGGGTTGCAATTGTTGGTCTGTTGGTATGACGGTTGCAGGCATGATGTTTAGTCCAGAAAAGGCGATATCATCTTTGTTTACTGCATATGGGATGTGTCTGCGTCGGGCTGCTCGTCATGGGTTGGCTGGTCCAGAACGTGCGTGGTTGATTTGGGAGCATTCATATGTACTGGGAAGCTTGCGTCGCCCGGATTCTCCGGCGCTGATGGTGTAAAAGCATAAAGGCTGTACACTCAGGAATACTGGCTTGAGCCGTGAAGCGGTAAAGTACAGAGACGACCATGCTTGGAAAGCACACGGATGGTTTGCTCGATGACGAGCGTAACCAAAGGCACACTGTCGAAGATATTAGTTGATTGTTTATCGCCTTGCTTTCGGCATTGCAGCTGTTTTCACGTAGCTCAACTTTGCTTACTGATATATAGCACGTTGTGGTGGTGAGTTGAATGGGAATGGGACGGTTGTGGGTGAATTGACGGGGTGTAACGAGGTCAACTGCACGGAATAGCGGATTATCCGGACTTTCCATTTGCGCGCACTTGGGGAGTGTCTTTTTGTGTTCATCAGTTAAGACGCACGTTAAGAAGTGTGCTAGTCTGCGTTTGATCAGTTGCGAACTATGTCGCAACTTTTTACTTGCCAGTTATTGAACGGCGTGCGGGTTGGTTTTAACGACGAAGCGCGTGATGACCGGTGGGGGTTCGCATTCCTTATCGCTATGTGTTGTCAGCCGGTCGCCTTGTCCTGCGCCTCTGGCAATTAATTCTGTAGGCATGTCAAGGTGTCACAGGAAGGTGATAGGTCTGAGTCTAAATGTAAAAATGCATGTATCGGCGGTCTTGTATATTACGGAAATATATAATTGCTTTATCTACTGGAAGAGTGGCTGTCAGCAGACTCGAAGATCATTGCGAACAATTTGGTGTTGCGTGCTGATCCAGAACCCTCATCCGGTTGATGTGGACTAGACAACTGCAGAGCCATGGTACAGTAGTCAACACGTCGCATCCTCTCATGCTGTAGCTCGTGCGTCAGTAGGAGTTGACAGCGGCTGCTGTATTGGGCCATAGACAGCTAGTTCTGCTGAACATGTGTACTTTCGGGAGCACCGTCCGTGTATAACGCCGAATACTGGCGTTTCTTTCGGTTGGAGTGTGTGAAATTGATGAAGTATTTTGCAACTAATGCAGGTACACCTACGCGCATTGAGTAAAACCAGTTACGACACGCTGCGCTGATCGACGTGGCTCACTCGGGGCTTGTGATCTTTCTTCCAAGGAGCTGTTTATGTTATCTATTGGTGCGCTAGGCTGCTGTTGGCGGATGGCTTGCTGCGTTGTGCACAAATCATAGAAGGGTTTGAGCTGTTGGGGCGCACCNGCTGCTGTTGGCGGATGGCTTGCTGCGTTGTGCACAAATCATAGAAGGGTTTGAGCTGTTGGGGCGCACCCTAAGTACAGAGTGTGCCTAGAGGCTGACTGTCTATGGCAGCCGTTCACTGGTTGTATTGACTCTAGAGCTTGTAGCAGCTATGTGTTTGTCTTTGCGTCTCGCTTGCCATTTCCTGAGACATGGCTCACCATTGGGTTGCTACGCACAGTTTGCTGTGCAATGGAAATACATATTTTTTGACGAATTCAAAGCGTCTTGACGCAGGTTTGCAGTACAATAGCTGTTGCGCAGGGCGCACGTGAACGCCAAAGTGGGTTTGCCTTGTTTAACTGGTTTCCGGCGTGGCTTCGGTATAAACGTTGCGATTGCCGCAGACTCGGATTTTTATTTGGGAATACTGCTTTTCTGCGAGGAGGCGCAGATGTACTGGGGTGGAAGTTGTTGCCGATGGATGACATGCGGCCGGGCTGTCAGTCGCAAAGCAAACACACTTGTGTTGTAATTCGGCAGCATACTTGTGGCGGTAGATTCTCCCGGCTGGAGAGTGTCAACGTTGTCTAGTGGGTATTATGCGTNGGCAGCATACTTGTGGCGGTAGATTCTCCCGGCTGGAGAGTGTCAACGTTGTCTAGTGGGTATTATGCGTTCCGATTGGAAGAGTTGATGGTTCATTTGGCGGATGACGTCGAGTTTTGCCGTGCAAAAACAGGATGATATTTGCATTTGGCTGCTGTGCATGCGGATGCGAAGGCTGCGCAGCTTGTCAGCAAACATTGGGCAGCATTGTGTTCTTGATTTTGGAAAATTTCCGGTGTATTCCGAGTCTGTCGGCGATAGACTGTGCGGCGTGATTGCGTGTAGTAGCTTGATTGTTGTACACCAAGGAATGTTGGCTTGAGGCGTAAGGCGTTAACGTACAGTTCAGGACCGTGCTTGGGAAGCGCTTGGGTGTGGCGTTCGGTGACGGGGGGAACCAAAGGCAAACAAATGAAATGTATGAGATCAGTGGAATAGCAGGTCATGTGTGACCAAAAGCTAATCGAACAGCTTTTTTCTATCTTGCCTGTTTTGACATTGGTTTTCATGCGTGTGCAACCTCGCTCAGCTTCACGTACTAGAATGGTGCGTAGCACGTTCACATGGTGGCGTTCAGGGCAACTGAGCGGTCGTGGCTGGATTACCAGGGTCCAGCATAGACAGCTGAAAAGAATAATCGTCTTCGTGAATTTCCCATTTGCCCAAAGTTGGGGGAATTCGTCTTTTATCCGTCATAATGATTGACACGTTGACTGGTGTGCACGTTTTGGCTTGGCCGGATGCACATAGCCTCGCAATTTTGGCTTGCTAACCGGAGTAGCGCCTACGCATGGTGTTGGCCAACGGGCGTGCGTGCAGCGGCTGTCGTTCGGGGCGTAATTGCCTGTTCTTTCGCGCAGTGTCTGCATAGTATGATTGGGTGCTGTTGTTGCATCATAGCCCCACCTGTGCAGGACCAAAGTGTGGATAAGATTATTTATATGCCTAATTTGGGCACTGATATGAAGTGAAGAATAGGCATTTAAATATACAACTTTAACGTGTAGCTATGTCAGATCCGTTGGGACAGTGGCCCTCAACAGACCGTACGATCCTTATTGACGCTTCTCTGTAAGATATCTCGAGAGCCTTGGTTCACTGAAGCATAGTCCTGCCCTAAGGCTAAGAGGTTTTGGTTTTCGCGGAAAGGATCATTGAACGCATAGAGTTCCTTGACCTTCTTCAGTGTTCGCTGGGTTGACCGAGACTGAGGTACGTAAAGCACTTTTGACGTGGACTTAACGGAAGGCTTGTGTAGGAGAGAGTGGAGCATAGTCCTGCGACTTCTATCTTGGCGCAACGCATCACGAGCCAGCGAGCGGCTGTCGGTTCTCGATTACGGGCTCTGCAGGGCTCTGCAGGTCTGGTGTATAGCCTAGCAGTGTGACGATGCTGTGGTATTTCTACAGATCTCTTCCGGTGTAGACGGTCGACAGTAATGACTGGGTAGGCACACGAAATGCCTTGAACCTTCTTGGATGGGCATGGTACTCTGGCTGCGGGTGTTAGTAGATTGTTGGTACTCGCCCCTGTATGTTCCTTCTAACCGTGGCGATGACATGTATTGGCTGTTGAGCTTGACTTCTGTCATCCGGTTGGTGTTGGCTAAAGTAGGATAGAACGCTGCGAGGCTATTTAAGTCAGCATCTTGTCATGCTGTAGAGCGTGCGTTTGTCGGAGTTGAAGGAAGCAGCTATTTTGGGCAGTTGTCGATGGGCGATGCAGCCAGTAAAAATATAAGGGAGCTCCGCGGACGTGGTGCTGCATTGCGTGCAACATTTTGTATTAGCGGCATTCTGATCGAGCACATTCCATGGCGTGGCATACTTTAAATACATTTCTCTTAGAGTTCCGTGGCCTACTGTGGTATACGTGGCATGACGTATGCATTGGTCAAGTTTGTGCGTTTGAGACATGGTGCAGTAGCTATATTGGGCAAGTGAGTAGGCTTGCAGGATGTGAGCACTAGGTAAGTACATTTTGGGCTCCCTGTTTGTTACAGGGGGGGCCATATGCGTCACGTTTTAGTAGCGGCATTCCATTTGACCACAAGCGTTGATTGGGCGAGCTGGACATGTCTAGCGATGGTATTCCGTGGTTTACTGGGAAGCGTCTGGCATGTCTTGTGTATTGGTGAAGGAAGTGCGTTGCTGAATCATGCGTGCAGTTGCTATATTGGGCAATGGGCTTTCAATGGCGTTTTAGGTTGCGGCGCGTACCAGAGACAACGCCAAATGCTTAGCACCTCTGCAGGAAAAGAGCAGGATGTATACTTGCAGACAGCTGAATAGTGCTTGGAGCATCGTCTTCGCATGTCCTTCCGCTGCCTTATGCTTTGGAATCCGGCGTGGTAGAGAGCGAAGGCGCAGTAGCAGCTCGGCAAGTTTCTTCTTATCTCCGTATCTCGGTTGCCACCCAGGTGGCGCGAACATTGTAAAGGGGTCGAAAGGTTCGAGAGTGGGTGGTGTGTGCCCTGGCTGTTTGTCGGTAAGCCGGCACGCTTGTTTCTTAGCTCGGGCAGTGTACGTGTGTGGCGTCCGGTTGTTGCGATTGCGGTGTATGGCAGTATGCTGGCTGCTACTGCATGGATGGGCGGTCGGAGATGGTAGTTAATTTTACAGTCCTTGGCTTGGTGTGTAGTCAGGCCAAACGGGGTGATATTTGCATTTGCGTGCACCTGTGGGGTTGTTTTGTTTATTTCTGGGCATGGCGAGCCACACCCGCTTCTGGCGACGTGCATAGGAAACGCGGCTGTGTTGTCATGGTGCCGCCGGGGTACGTGAAAGGAATAACTGCTTTACTGATGTGTGCATTTGCTTAGTATTGGGGATTTCTTGTTTTTGTTTTAATCAACAATGGTACGTTGAATTGTGTTCACNTGCATTTGCTTAGTATTGGGGATTTCTTGTTTTTGTTTTAATCAACAATGGTACGTTGAATTGTGTTCACACTTGCGCGTGGTCGGCTGCACATAGCCTCGCAATTTTGGCTTGCTAACCGGCGTAACGCTTACTCGCGCTGTTGCTGAACGCGAACGCGTGCGATGGCTGTGGCTGGGGGGCGCAATATCTGGTCTGCGCTGTGTGCGCACAGTATGATTGGCTGCTGTTGTTGCGCCATAGCCCCGCCTGTGCAGAACCGAAGTGGAAACAAGACAATATATATGTCTAATTTGGGCCCTGATGTGAGGTGAAGGAAAACAGGCGTCTAAATCTATTGCAGTAACGTGTAGGCGTGTCAGCCACCAGGTTCGTTGGAACAGTGGCCCTCAACAGACTGGACGATATTTATTGATACTTTGCTGTAAAGGTATTTCGAGAGCCTTGGTTCACTGAAGCATAGTCCTGCCCTAAGGCTAAGAGGTTTTGGTTTTGGCGGAAAGGATCATTGAACGCATAGAGTTCCTCGACCTTCTTCAGTGTTCGCTGGGTTGACCGAGACTGAGGTACGTAAAGCACTTTTGACGTGGACTTAACGGAAGGCTTGTGTAGGAGCATAGTCCTGCGACTTCTATCTTGGCGCAGCGCATCACGAGCCAGCGAGCGGCTGTCGGTTCTCGACTACGGGCTCTGCAGGTCTGATGTATAGCCTAGCAGTGTGACGATGCTGTGGTATTTCTACCGATCTCTTGCGGTGTAGACGGTCGACAGTAATGGCTGGGCAGGCACACGAAATGCCTTGAACCTTTTTGGATGGGCATGGTACTCTGGCTGCGGGTGTTAGTAGATTGTTGGTACTCGCCCCTGTATGTCCCTTATAACCGTGGTGACGACATGTATTGGCTGCTGAGCTTCTCTTTTGTCATCCGGTTGGTATTGGCTCCAGCACTGCAGGACCATGG
>NW_013576852.1:1154-1555 GCF_000499745.2 Eimeria mitis | reverse complement strand
CCCCCGCCATGACGACTCGCGGCTTCGGCTCGGAGGAGTTTAAACAAGTAGCGCGTTTAATCAGGGAGGCAATTGACATCTGCTGTGAAATACAGGGTCCGACACACATGCAAAAAAACCATTAGCATCTGTACACCCACCAACCGTCTACACCCGAGTATTCATATGCAGAACGCTTGGAATGCCCTGCATGCATCCACGCACCAGCGTGCATTTGCTTGTGCTGAACATGAAACAAGAAGCAAACAACCTGCAGGAACAGTTGCTAGCTGTTGTTCCTCTCCAGTCGTATAACGACGAAGACCACCAATGCATCTGTCTGTACCCCTAGATACATACTGTGTGTATATACTTCATATTACGTTTTTATTTATTCTCTTCTTTGTGCTGTTGCAGAGCAG
>NW_013576852.1:0-804 GCF_000499745.2 Eimeria mitis | reverse complement strand
TTGCCCTGCTGGAGTAAGATTCCTCCTTTCTGTTGTTTACATGTAGCGTTTGCTGCAGTATACAATAGCGGGCCTCTTCCTGTATTCGAGGCAGACTCAGCAGGGATTTTTTGAAAACACTATTTCTGCATTTCGAGCTCATAAAAGCCTCTTGCGCGCGCCGCATGCGCATCCGGGGCCCCTGCACCCTTTGCTGGGGGCCGTCGGGTTAGATATTTCAGTGCATTTGTTTCTTTTAATTACGGGATAAACGGATACACACTTGCACGCATGCACTGAGTTTCTTGCAGGCTGCAACGTGTGCTTATTTTCTATTTTTGCAAGATACTTGAATAACGCTTTCACGATCAACTATCACTCAACCTAATGGAGATTCAGCTGTCGCTCTACCGCGGACAGAAGCACGCTTGATATGCAAACTAGATCCTGTGTAGTACAAATTAGATCTGAGCGCTGCGCCTCATCAGACATATATTCTGCACTGAAACCTTACTAGAGATCCAGAGCTTCTTAGTGTATCTAAGGATTAGGTCTTATTAAGGCGGACGCTCTAAGGCACATGATGCGTGGTGCTGATGCGTTTGCCGCATTCTCAACATGAAGACGGCTTTGCTTACTTTTGCCTGTATTGGTTTTCCTTTTCAAAGGCGTCAAATGAAAGCCTTGCGGCCTAAAAACACTTCTCTGCAGGCTCTCCTTGTCAACCGTGTTGATGCATTGCAACAATGCATTGACGTGGGGTATTAACTAGGGTCCAACGCAGCAGTTTAACGTTTATACTAGCCATATATATATATATATATA
>NW_013576851.1:1404-1556 GCF_000499745.2 Eimeria mitis | reverse complement strand
ATATATATATATATATATATATATATATATATATATATATATATATATATATATATATAATATAATATAAGATAATTCATGGAGTCAATAGATTATCCAGAGCTTCAATCGTATGGAGCATATTACGCTTCTGTTATTCACATTCCTCTGCC
>NW_013576851.1:0-1141 GCF_000499745.2 Eimeria mitis | reverse complement strand
TATATATATATATATACATATATATATATGACATGTAAGAGTAAACCGTTCAACAGTCCCAACCGCTGCTGGCTACAGACCTCGTGGCGATTTAATCCTTCTCACACATCAGTGTTTATTTGTTTTATGTTTTATTATTTTGTTTGTTTTTATGATTTAAACGGCCAATATTTTGCTGCTTTCTGTGACATCTGCGGCCGGCGCCGTTCAAAACCACAGAAACGTATTCAAGAAAAGTTAGCTAACAGAACACCGCACTACGTGAAATAACAATAAAATCTATTATTATTATTTATATTATATTATATATTGTAAGGTAGAGTTAAAACATCGGGTTGAAGGATCAGTTGCAAGCAAAAAGAACGTGTCGGTGGCGGACTGCCTCCTCCAGTCCTGTAAACAGGTGTACATGGGCTCAAGAGAAATGTTTGTGTACACGAAATTCATACATTTAGACTTTCTATATCGCACTTATTATACTTGTGAATGATACTAGAATATACTAGGGCAAGAGACGTGAACGTATGGAGATGCCTTGCCTATGAAACCGCAATCCAAGGCTTCAGAAGAGGAAGCAGCACAGCGCAAAAATATCCCCAAAATAAATTAATTCCTCAACAGGGGGCATATCTAAACAATGGAATTGATGTTTCAGCCGTTGCTTTTTTTTTTTTTTTTCTCTGATGGGGACGCGAGCAAAGAGTTGTACACTCCATATCATCATCATCATCTTCACTATCATCTTTATTCCTTATCACCGTCTTTTGGAACATCAACAGTTGAAACTTGTTGCATATTCGATGGCTATCGGCTTTCAACTGAGCAAAAAAAGACGGAAGATAGCCGAAAATCACCGAAACCAGAGAAAGCAAAAAAACAACAGAAGATGAAGAGAGAAGGCAAACCCAAGTACAAGCATAACCAACAAGCCTTTGTTGCATGTATTAAAAGTATACACATTTCACAAAGACTTTTTTGGCCCTTACTAGCCAGCTTTCCGCAAGTAGAAGTACACAGAACGCCAGCTGCACACACACCATCCCGCCACACCTGAAACCAGTTTTTCTGTGTTCTGCTCATCTAGTTGCAGGACATGAACCCATATACAAATAAGGCGGCGCTTCCTTCTTTTTTTTTACTT
>NW_013576850.1:1116-1736 GCF_000499745.2 Eimeria mitis | reverse complement strand
GAGGAACAGCTGCCGCCGTTGAACCCCAGCACACGGGGCCTTCCCCAGCTGCAGCAGATGTGAGCCTCTGCGATGCGTTCAGACCATATTATTAGCTAGCATGGCCGCATTCAATGCGTGTTGCCCCATGCTCTGCCCGTATTGGGAAAGTGGATGGGCGGCAGCCTGTCGAGTGCGTGCTTTGTTGTGTACCATCAGGTGACAAAGGAGTCTCCTCAGCCACCCGTAGCAGAAGCTCATGCTGCTGCCAAAGAAGGAACGGCCAGCACCTCCACAGCTCCAGTTGAGGATTCTTTGGCGTCTTCGTCCAGGGCTTCTTCTGCCTCGCAGCTCTTGCCTTCGGGAGTCACGCCGTCTCAGGAAAGTGGATCAGTTGAACAAACACGACTTGCTGTATGTCATGGCAGCGCAAAGTAGGCTTATGCTAGACGCCAGCTACTGTTGCCCCGGTGCCACTGCAGCAGGAATTTCTGCTGTTCACATAGCTGTCGGTACCTAGCTCGCTTGGAAGCTGCTGAAGCACAGAAGGCCGTACGGACGTGTTGCTGCTGTGATGTGCTATATTCAGTTGGCACCTTCGACAGAGCTCCCTACTGACGCAACTGTAATTTCTCACTTCC
>NW_013576850.1:901-1016 GCF_000499745.2 Eimeria mitis | reverse complement strand
AGTAGGCTTATGCTAGACGCCAGCTACTGTTGCCCCGGTGCCACTGCAGCAGGAATTTCTGCTGTTCACACAGCTGGTCGGTACCTAGCTCGCTTGGAAGCTGCTGAAGCACAGT
>NW_013576850.1:590-830 GCF_000499745.2 Eimeria mitis | reverse complement strand
CCGAAACAGGAGTCACCCACCGCAAGGCCATTTAATGGGCAGGTAGTAAATATTTTATCCTCAATCCAGAAGAAGCCGAACCCGACCCTCGAAGTCTGCAGGGAAATATTGAAGAAGCCATGGCTCGCCAAGGAGGATTTAGACGAACTTGTAACGCAAACAGAACGCCTGTGCGGGTATGCATTGGGGAGGATGCCTTTATCTTTGAGACAGGGGTACCCTCTGTATGCTATAGAAACT
>NW_013576850.1:0-490 GCF_000499745.2 Eimeria mitis | reverse complement strand
GATTTAGACGAACTTGTAACGCAAACAGAACGCCTGTGCGGGTATGCATTGGGGAGGATGCCTTTATCTTGCAGACAGGGGTACCCTCTGTATGCTATAGAAACACTAGGGACGATTTTTATTGTCTTCGATACATTGTACTGTGCAACAGAAGTACTGGGGGACCCCTCGCTGAAGGATGTTTGGTTGCCTCGTTTAGTTCGTCGAACAGAAGGTATAAGGTTCACCCCAAAGCAATCGTTCCTTATCAATGATAAATCCACGAGAAATGCAGAGGTTGCGCGCACGCTGAGTGTGGCGCTGGAGTACTATAGAAGAGGCTCCCGCCCTCCAGCTCGAATGGTGGTCGGCTTGAAGGAAGCCCTGTTCTGCGAACCTGCCTCATCGAAGTTCAATGCAGAACAGTGGGACCCGTGGAGGGCTGACGCGGAAGACTTTAGAGAGTCCATAGAGTCGAGCCTCGCAGAAAACAAATGATCAGCAAGAAGTT
>NW_013576849.1:774-1646 GCF_000499745.2 Eimeria mitis | reverse complement strand
TGGCGTTGCAGCGCTGCAAGGCGTTTGTGCGAGAGTGCGGGCCATCACAGGCGACCTCACTGTTTTGGGGGCGCAGCATAGGCGCAGCGAGAAAGGCAGTAGGAGACAGCGCTCATAGCACCCCACTGCAAAATGCAAAGGCAGCGGGAGGCAAGCGGTCCGTCAGCATGTGCTCGATCGTTCCTGACCATCCTAAACATTTTTGACCGCCTCTGGGTTGTCAACAAGGAGCGAGTCGGCATGAACTCCCCGTACATCCAGGTATAGCGTTTCGCAGTTAGCATGACGCTTGTGGTTGGTTCAGTTGCGGTGGTCGAGCTCAGCTCCAGCTGCCGCCAAACGCGTACGCACTATTTGGCGAAAGGATGAGAGATACGCATGTGTAGTTGTTGTGGGATTAAGGAGTTTGCGTTCATTCATGTATTTGCCCCGCTGTGGATATCCCTCTCCTGGCGCTGCGATGCCGCTGTGCTTTGCCCAGCAAGTACGGGACCAGTAGGGAATTCATTTGCTTGGCGCGGGTGTGGATTCGGTTACGTTGTATGTTGTTTGATGGCAGGCATGGGTGTGCATGCGCATGCATGGAACGTTCTGGAGATGCAGTGTGAACAGGCTTGTGAGCTCGTTTTGCTTTAGCCGTGCTCATGCTCGGTATCTACTGGGGTGTGGCGTTGCAGCGCTGCAAGGCGTTTGTGCGAGAGTGCGGGCCATCACAGGCGACCTCACTGTTTTGGGGACGCAGCATAGGCGCAGCGAGAAAGGCGGTAGGAGACAGCGCTCATAGCACCCCACTGCAAACTGCAAAGGCAACGGGAGGCAAGCGGCCGGTCAGCATGCGTATGATGTTTCCTGCACGTCCTAAACATTGTTGG
>NW_013576849.1:0-674 GCF_000499745.2 Eimeria mitis | reverse complement strand
GTTTTGGGGACGCAGCATAGGCGCAGCGAGAAAGGCGGTAGGAGACAGCGCTCATAGCACCCCACTGCAAGATGCAAAGGCAGCGGGAGGCAAGCGGTCCGTCAGCATGTGCTCGATCGTTCCTGACCATCCTAAACATTTTTGACCGCCTCTGCGTCGTCAAAAAGGAGCGAGTCGGCATGAATCCCCCCTACATGTAGGTGCAGCGTTTCGCAGTTAGTATGTTGCCTGTGGCTGGTTCACCTGCGGTGGTCGAGCTCAGCTCCAGCTGCCGCCAGGAGCGTACGCACTATTTGGCGAAAGGATGAGGGATGCGCATGTGTAGTTGTTGTGGGATCAAGGAGTTTGCGTTCGTTCATGTATTTGCCCCGCTGCGGATATCCCTGGCCTGGCGCTGCGATGCCGCTGTGCTTTGCCCAGCAAGTACGGGATCAGTAGGGAATTCATTTGCTTGGCGCGGGTGTGGATTCGGTTACGTTGTATGTTGTTTGATGGCAGGCATGGGTGTGCATGCGCATGCATGGAACGTTCTGGAGGTGCAGTGTGAACAGGCGTGTGAGCTCGTTTTGCTTTAGCCGTGCTCATGCTCGGTATCTACTGGGGCGTGGCGTTGCAGCGCTGCAAGGCGTTTGTGCGAGAGTGCGGGCCATCACAGGCGACCTCACTGTTTTGGG
>NW_013576848.1:1324-1556 GCF_000499745.2 Eimeria mitis | reverse complement strand
TGAGATAAGTCCTGCAGCAGCAGCAGCAGCAGCAGCAGCAGCAGCAGCAGCAGCAGCAGCAGCAGCAGCAGTAACAGTAGAAGGAGCATGAGCAGAAGCAAGAGCAGCAGCAACAATAGCAGCAGCAGCAATTTCAACAGCAGCAGCAGCAGCAGCAACAACAACACCACCAGCAGCAACAACAGCAGCAACAACAGCAGCAGAAACAACAGCAGCAGCACCAACAGCAACA
>NW_013576847.1:396-462 GCF_000499745.2 Eimeria mitis | reverse complement strand
TGCAGTTGCTGCTGGAGGAGGGGGTGATGCGTGCAGCGGAACGGCATCGATCTCCGCCGGCACAGC
>NW_013576847.1:0-296 GCF_000499745.2 Eimeria mitis | reverse complement strand
GGAGGGGGTGATGCGTGCAGCGGAACGGCATCGATCTCCGCCGGCACAGCCAGCTGCTGCTGCTGCTGCTGCTGCTGCTGCTGCTGCTGCCTTCGTGAGGAGTCCATGGTGTGGTGCTGCTGCTGCTGGTTTTTAAAGCCTCCGGGCTGTCTCTATGCTCATCTGCAGCAGCAGCAGCAGCAGCAGCAGCAGCAAGAACAACAGGTACAGCTGCAGCTGCAGCTGTTGCTGCTGCTAGCCGGTCCCCTTCAGACTGCCCGCCGGGCCGAAGGATAAGATAAAACAAAGGAAACAAC
>NW_013576846.1:7104-7286 GCF_000499745.2 Eimeria mitis | reverse complement strand
AGCAGCAGCAGCAGCAGCAGCAGCAGCAGCAGCAGCAGCAGCAGCAGCAGCAGCAGCAGCAGCAGTACCTTGAGGAGGTTGAATGCTCTGAGGAAGAAGGCCTTTTGGTCTTTTCTGTGAATATTACACTCCGCCAGAAAATCCCCAAAAAGGGGACTGCAAAACACCTCGCACAGACACTC
>NW_013576846.1:6160-7004 GCF_000499745.2 Eimeria mitis | reverse complement strand
AAAAAAAAAAAAAAAAAAAAAAAAAAAAAAAAAAAAAAAAAATTTTATTTTTTTATTATTTTTTATTTTATTTTAATTATCATTTGCTGCTGCTGCAACAATAACTGCAGCAGTACCAGCAGCAGCAATAGAAGCAGCAGAAGCAGCAGCAGGGAGCAGCACGAACAGAAAAAGCAGCAGCAACATACACCATGAGGCATCATCATCATCAGCAGCAGCAGCAGCAGCAGCAGCAGCAGCAGCAACAGCAGCAACAGCAGCAGCAGTAGCAGCAGCATTATAATCATTATAAAAACACAACCACCACCAGCACCACCGCAACGATCCCCCCCCACAAAAAAAATAAAAAAAGAAAAAAAAAGAAAAAGAAAAAAAAAGCAATAAAGAGAAAGAAAGAGCTTACGCTGGTTGGTGCTGCTGCTATTTGTATAGCGACCCTTCCCCATGCATGTCTTGCTGCTGCTGCTGCAGCAGAAGGCCCCCTAATAAAATTATAAAAAAGACGAGGATCAGGGGGTACAGCATAGGGGTACGGCATCGGCATCATCAACACTCTGCTGCTGCTGCTGCTGCTGCTGCTGCTGCTGCTGCTGCTGCTGTTGCTGCTGCTGGGTCTATGATGAAGAGCAATCTGAAAGGCCCCTAAACTATTAGGTTTAAATGTACTGCATATAAGTGTATATACACCAGGAGACAAAGAAAAAGATAAAAAACAACAACCAGAACGATAGCTACCGCTCGATACTGCTTTTCCCGTTCTTAATAAACGCGGAGTAGCTATCTTATTATTAAATAAACGCAAATTCACGGAGTACTCCTGCATATACAGCACAACACAAAAAAA
>NW_013576846.1:5582-6060 GCF_000499745.2 Eimeria mitis | reverse complement strand
AATGTATGTATGTATGTATATATATATATATATATATATATATATATATATGTATTGATGGCTTATTTATAGATAAAAAATAAATATAAATATAAATATAAAATATATTATCAATAGATGAATGATGTATTTTTTATATAACATTTTATATTATTGTATTTTATTATATTGGGTGAAGAATAGTAAAAAAACAACAAAAGAAATAAACAAAAAAATAAATAAAATATATTATTATTAAAATATACAAATATATTATATACTATTAATACAAGAATAGAAATTAAACAAAAAATAAATAAAAGAACAAATAAAACTAATTAAAAAAGAAAAACAATAACAACAAAAAAAGCATCAATAGGGGGGCCCCCTAAGCAGCAAAGGGGGGGGGGGCCCTCTACCGCAAAAAGGGAACACTGGAGTTGGGAGAGATTTCGTCCACAAGGGAAATGGGTTTTATTTCGACCTAAATAAACGGATA
>NW_013576846.1:5202-5482 GCF_000499745.2 Eimeria mitis | reverse complement strand
TATATATATATATATATATATATATATATTTATATATATATATTTATATATATATATATATATATATTTATTTACACTTATGTATATACTTATGTTTATTTATATTTATATTTATAATAAACCCTAAAATAAAAAAGAAATGCTGGGATCGTCGTCTCCCCCCTCAACCCCACAACCCCTAAACCCTAAACCCTAAACCCTAGACACTAAACCCTAAACCCTAAACCCTAAACCCTTTAAAGGATTCATTTTTTCAGGCTCATCTGTCTCTCCCTGTCAG
>NW_013576846.1:2946-4398 GCF_000499745.2 Eimeria mitis | reverse complement strand
ACCCTTTTTTTTTTTTTTTTTTTTTTTTTTTTGTGTTTATGTGTTGTTTGCTGTTTATAAAGAGCAACAGAAATAAATACATAAAAAAAAAATAATTTATTTTTTGTTTTTATTTATAAAAATAAATTAAATTTAGGGTTTAGTGCTTGCTGCTTTTTCTCTTTCTTTGAGCTGCCTATACACCCCAGCTACTGTATATCCATCATGCTGCGGCTAAACCCTAAACCCTAAACCCTAAACCCTAATTCATAAACCCTAAACCCTAATTCGTAAACCCTAAACCCTAATTCATAAACCCTAAACCCTAACCTCTAAACCCTAAACCCTAAACCCTAAACCCTAGACTGCGTCCCGCAGGGATCGAGGAGATCGACGATCCAGCGTGAGGGTTTAGGGTTTAGGGTTTAGGGTTTAGGGTTTAGGGGCTGAAACCAGCAGTGAAAACACAGATTTGTTAGGGTTTAGGGTTTAGGGTTTAGGGTTTAGGGTTTGAGGCGGTTTACTGCGGCCTCAGCTTCAGTGTTATCTTCTCTCTGCGACCGCTGTCGATGCAGCAGCAGCAGCAGCAGCAGCAGCAGCAGCAGCAGCAGCAGCAGCAACTGCTGCTGCAGCAGATTGCAGCAAATACAAAAATAAATGAGTCAATAAAACAAAAAATTAATTATTATTTTTTTCTTTTTTCTGTTTCTTCTCTTCTGCTGCATCGACCCGTCACCGAGGCCCTCAGCAGCAGCAGCAGCAGCAGCAGCAGCAGCAGCAGCAGCAGCAGCAGCAACAGCAGCAACAGCAGCAGAGAAAATTTCCTTCTCCACCTTCTTAAGTCCCTTAACACGCATACTGACCCTTGCTGCTCCTCTAGTAGCAGCAGCAGCAGCAGCAGCAGCAGTAGCAGCAGCAGCAGCAGCAGCAGCAGCAGCAGTTTGAGTCTACAGCAGCAGGAGCCTCTATTTATAAAAACCTTAGTTAGGATGCAGCATCGACGGAGGCTGCTGCAGCGGCAGCTGTTGCTGCTGCTGCTGCTGCTGCTGCTGGGTCTAGCATCAACATCTGCAGCAGCAACAGCAGCAACAGCAGCAGCAACAGCAGCAGCAGCAGCAATAGCTATAGCGGTCTCCCCAGTATACTGCAGCGACTGGACTCCTGCTGCTGCTCCTGCTGCTGCTCCTGCTGCTGCTGCAGCAGCAGCAGCAGCAGCAGCAGCAGCAGATGAAAGTTTGCTGCTGCATGAATCCTCTGACACTACTAGACTGAAATCTCACCGCCGTCGCCGCCGCAGCAGCCGCAGCAGCAGCAGCAGCAGCAGCAGCAGCAGCAGAAGGAGAAGCAAGAAGATGCGTCTGTGGCAGCAGTTCGATGACTCAACAACAGCAGCAATAACAGAGGGCACAGCAGCAACAGCATTTGCTGCAACAGCAGCAGCAGCAGCAGCAGAAGCAGCAGCAGAAGCAGCAA
>NW_013576845.1:0-1558 GCF_000499745.2 Eimeria mitis | reverse complement strand
GCCTGTGCTTGCTTGACAGTCTGGCTCGCCCGTTGCGTTCGTCCCTCCCCGAACACAACAATTTTGAGGGAAATTTCCCAGCTTTCGCGGTCGTTTAGCTCATGCGGTGTTGTGCACTGGGCAGTACAGAACACCCGCCAGAACGCAGCACTGGCCAACGCATTTTCTCATTTTGAAGGCATTCTTGCCAGTAATCTAACCAGCGGCCCTTCCGAAATGCATGTTTCCTACCCGCATACGTCTTGACAGCTCACAGCAGAGCCATCTTCACCTACATTTCTGCCTGACACGAATGCAATAAGATCAGCTAAAAAAACGTGGTAGGCCGAAATGGAATGGGAACATACTCCAAAACACGAACTAACAAATATGAAGCTGTTAAATCCCTACGTCTAACACCGCACACAATCCAATGTCCCCTCAAGAGCGTCTTTCCACTGCAAAGAGACAGCAATGTGGCTGCATGACTTTGTGCTCACATTGCCTTTGCGCAAAACGTATGCTGGCAACTGCACTAGCAGCTGTATCAGAGGGTGGATACAACTCAGCGCGGCACCAGAAGCGGTCCCTGATACTGTGCGCAGTAACAGGCGCATGCTAGCTGCTAGATGCCCTGTTGGCTGTGCTGCTGTTATGGGTGATGCTGTTCCCGTTACTGCTGCTGGCGCACCTACCCGTATCCTCATGGGGAACTAGCAGTTGGCCTTGAGCAGTGACATCCGTCACCCCATGCAACAGCATCTCGCTTGTTTGCTCGTCCAAATTCAGGTGCTTCGATACCGAGATAAGAAGCGACTGCACCTGTTCTGTTGCAATGCCATACAGAGACATGAAGGAGCCAAAAGAAGGGAGGCTGCTGCAGCAGGGGTTCTTCTCTCTGAAAAGCCTTTCCTGTTCTTGCAACACGTCTTGNNCGTCTACTACTACGTATACGCTGAGTACTGGGATACAGTTCCAAAGATACTTCGATTCCGGCTGCCCCAAAATGCAGGCACACTGCCAGCTACTTACTTTCTGTCTCTGGAGCTCTTCACTAACTGTCAGGGCAAGGGCTTCTTCCCAGAATGTCACGCGGTTCCAGTAGCGATGGTGGTAGACACAACGCTACAGAAGCAACAACGCAAGTAGCATAGCAGCCTTTTTGTATCAACATGGCGAAAGCGACCAGGCAACATACGCTACAACAGTTGCGGCAACATAACAGCCTCACATGCAAGGACCATCGGACGGTAGTCAAAGCTGCTTCCTGTTCGCGTTCCAGTCCTTCCACCGAATTCTTGCTGCTGCTGCTGCCACTGCTGGTCTGGTGCTGGTAGCCTGTCTCCTGCCTCTTAGACTCTATATCGGAGCTGCTACCAAGCTGCTGCTGTTCGTGCAGCGCCTGCTTCCAGTCCCACTCCTGCTGCTGCTGAGGGTCCTCTGCTGCAGTTCCAGGTGCAGCTATCTCGACAGCAAGCAGCAACAGCTGCCGGCCCGTCCAAGCATCCAGCTGCGTATCTGCCGCTGTCAACAGCCAATCGCAGCAGACTCCCAGCAGCCGCAGTTGAAGCCTGAAACG
>NW_013576844.1:938-1738 GCF_000499745.2 Eimeria mitis | reverse complement strand
AGACGGAGAGAAGAACCCTGCCAGCTGAAGGAATTCAACTTCCCTATTGCTGCTGCTGCTGCTGCTGCTGCTGCTGCATTTGCCGCTGCTGCTGCTGTTGCTGCTGCTGCTGTTGCTGCTGTTGCTGCTGTTGCTGCTGCTGCAGTTGCTGCTGCTGCAGAGGGAGATGTAAAACGACCATAAAATCGGAATGCAAGACGGAGACGATAAAACAGAAAAGACAAGGAGGAGACAGAAGAAATAAAAAAGAAAAAAAGAAAAAAAAAGAAAAAAAAGAGAGAAAGAAAGAAAGAGTATAAACAAACAGCAAGCAACCTCTGTCTCTTCTTTCTGTCTCTTTCTTTCTGTCTCTTTTTTCTGTCTCCTTTCTTCTTTCTCTTTCTTTCTGTCTCCTCTTTCTTACTCTCACAATACACACAAAACCCCACAAATAAAGGAGACAGAAAAGGAGACAGAAAAAAAGGAGACAAAAAAAAGAAGAAATACACCGCACCACACCCAGGCCTTCCTTCAGAAACCCAACAAACTATGCTGCTGTTGCTAATGCTGCTGCTGCTGCTGCTGCATTTGCTGCTGCTGCTGCTGCTGTTGCTGCACTTGCTGCTGCTGCTGTCCATGCATAGCTGCGCCGCCGGAGGGCCTTATGATTTGTTCTTTGTTTGTCTCTCTCTCTCTCTCTGTCTCTTTCTCTCTCTATCTCTTTCTTTTTCTCTTTCTCTCTGTCTCTGTCTCTGTCGTTAGTTTGTTCGTTGTCTCTGTCTCCTCTTCTGTTTGTTTGTTTTTTTTTTATGCATTTGTTT
>NW_013576844.1:606-838 GCF_000499745.2 Eimeria mitis | reverse complement strand
GCATTTGCTGCTGCTGCTGCTGCTGTTGCTGCACTTGCTGCTGCTGCTGTCCATGCATAGCTGCGCCGCAGGAGGGCCTTATGATTTGTTCTTTGTTTGTCTCTCTCTCTCTCTGTCTCTTTCTCTCTTTGTCTCTTTCTTTTTCTCTTTCTCTCTGTCTCTGTCTCTGTCGTTGGTTTGTTCGTTGTCTCTGTCTCCTCGTCTGTTTGTTTTTTTTTATGCATTTGTTTTT
>NW_013576844.1:319-578 GCF_000499745.2 Eimeria mitis | reverse complement strand
GCAGCAGCAGCAGCAGCAGCAGCAGCAGCAGCAGCAGCAGCAGCAGCAACAACAACAACAGCAGAAGAAAGACAGGAGCCGAGCAGAATAGAAAAGCAATTAACATCATAGCGCGGAAGAAACAAAAATAAATAATAAAAGAAAACATATAAACATAAATATAAATATATAGATATATGTAATTGTATTTACTATGTACAATAAAATATAAATAAATACAGATATACAGACATATTTTCTATATAATTGCATTTATATT
>NW_013576844.1:0-219 GCF_000499745.2 Eimeria mitis | reverse complement strand
AATAAATACATATTAATACACCCCAACAAATAAAATAAAATATAAATACAAAAATATATAAATGCATATCGTCCGCTCTCTGGGGTGTACGTACACTGCAATGCTGCCCGTACACTCCAAAGGGCAGCAGTAAACCATATAACTGCAGTAGCAGCAGCAGCAGCAGCAGCAGCAACAGCAGCAGCAGCAGCAGCAGCAGCAGCAGCAGCAGCAGCAGCA
>NW_013576843.1:923-1739 GCF_000499745.2 Eimeria mitis | reverse complement strand
GCCAGCTAAACCACTTATTTTTTTATTTTTTTAATTTTTTATTGTCTCCTTTTTGTCTCCTTTTTGTCTCTTTTCTGTCTCCTTTTTGTCTGTGTTTTGTCTCCTTTTTGTTTTTCTTCGTCTCCTGTTTTTTTTTGTCTCCTTTTCATTTTTTTTGTTTATTTTATTTGTATACACTTGTTCTAGGCTGTTTCTTTTTTCTTATTGTCTCCTCTTGATTTTTATTTATTTATTTTATTTTATTTTATTTTAATATATGTTTATTTATTTATTTTTATATATTTTATTTTTATTTATTTTATTTTTTTTTATTTTTTTTGTATACAGGGGAGGAGGTAGATATGCCTGTGTTTTTTTTCATCTCAATTACATCTCTATCTATTTACATGTATTTATTTATATTTATTTATTTATTTTTGTTTATTTTTATTTATTTTTATTTATTTTTATTTATTTTAATTTATTTTTATTTTTTTTTGTAGGGGAGGAGGTAGACATGCCTGTGTTTTTTTTTCACCTCATTTACATCTATATCTATTTATATTTATTTATTTATTTATATTTATTTATTTATTTATTTATATTTATTTATTTTTATTTATTTATTTATATTTGTTTATTTATTTTTATTTATTTTTTTTTTGTATACAGGGGAGGAGGTAGACATGCCTGTGTTTTTTTTCATTTCATTTACATCTCTCTCTATTTACCCTTATTTATTTATATTTATTTATTTATTTATATTTATTTATTTATTTTTATTTATTTTTATTTATTTTTATTTTTTTATTTTTTTTTGTAGGGGAGGAGGTAGAT
>NW_013576843.1:604-823 GCF_000499745.2 Eimeria mitis | reverse complement strand
TATTTATTTTTATTTATTTTAATTTATTTTTATTTTTTTTTGTAGGGGAGGAGGTAGACATGCCTGTGTTCTTTTTTCACCTCATTTACATCTATATCTATTTATATTTATTTATTTATTTATATTTATTTATTTATTTATATTTATTTATTTTAATTTATTTATTTATATTTGTTTATTTATATTTTTTTATTTTTTTTTGTAGGGGAGGAGGTGGAC
>NW_013576842.1:535-1560 GCF_000499745.2 Eimeria mitis | reverse complement strand
GCCTGCATGCGGCTTGCAACTCCCAGTAATGACGATTGGGTAGCAGTCAGATGTGTCTTTGCAGATGTGGCATGCAGATGTTTGTGTGTTTGCATTGCGTACAAACTGCCAGACAGGTTGTCTTTTGTGCAAGCTGGCAACGATTGCGCTGGGGCTGCGTATGATTGTAGTGCGAGTAAATGCAGCAGCAAGTTGGCCTGGAGAGCATATCTTCTGCAGTATGTGCCGGTATGTCCCTTCATGATAACAGTAGCGCCTATCCCCCAGCAGGGAGAAAGCCTGGCACTTGCGGCAGCAGAATGCACAGCTGTGGTAGGGGCTTGCGTTGGCGTGCGTA
The DNA here is from genome assembly GCF_000499745.2 of Eimeria mitis. Lineage (NCBI taxonomy): Eukaryota > Apicomplexa > Conoidasida > Eucoccidiorida > Eimeriidae > Eimeria > Eimeria mitis. The sequence goes on along the minus strand of NW_013576842.1, from coordinate 1,223 downwards.
AGCTTGTTGAAGGATAGGAGCAGCGACCGTGTGTTTGTAGACAGGTAGCGGCGGTTGGGTTTTGCATCGGGAGGAACTGGGCAGGTGGCGCAGCAGAAGACGTTAGGTTGCATCGTTTGTTGTTTTCGCGCCACGTTCGGGAGTGCTGCGAGGTGTCGAAGGGTAGACGTGCGTCTTGCAAGGCCAGAATGTGACACGTTGATGACCGGTATGTGTATCGTAGTGCTAGGCTGGTTCNCGTGCGTCTTGCAAGGCCAGAATGTGACACGTTGATGACCGGTATGTGTATCGTAGTGCTAGGCTGGTTCTGTGTATTTTGGATAAAGATGTCGTGTCGGGCAGCTTTTCCGTATGCTAGCAGAAATTGCGTAGCGCTTGGGTGCGATGCTGTCTCCTGCCGAAAACCTTGGGCAGTACTCAGGTGCCGTCGGAAATCAGGGTTTACGCGGCGACTGGCGTTCCGGCGCATGATGCATGAGCCGGACGCGGACTTGCTGGCGCATGCAGTGTGTTTGTAGCGCGTGACGTGGTTGCATCTGTTAGTGAATGCGGCGGTGTGTGGTGGATAGCGTATTGGGAGGTAGCGAGTCGTTGGAAATAAAGGATGGGAGCAATGCTGCATTGCTTCGTCGGGTGTGTATCTGAGGGCGACTGCGAGTACAGGCGTCTTCACGGAACAGTCCTGCCA
>NW_013576842.1:0-349 GCF_000499745.2 Eimeria mitis | reverse complement strand
CTGTTTTGATTGCACACGTGTCGAAGTGCTGAGGGGTGGGAATGCGATTTCACGTCCACTTTGGGCCGATTATTGAGTGGCAGCTGCCTTGACGTTTGCAGGCGCTTTTGTGTGTGTACTTTGAATGCAGGCGTCCTCCAGGGCATTCTCTGCACATGCTAGCAGGCAGTGCTTGCGCGTGTGTGCAATGCTGTCTGCTGCCAGATATACCTTGAGGGTGCCCTCCACGACGATGATGTACGCGTGATTTTGTCTCGGAGCACATGATGGACGTGCCAAGCGCGCGCCGTCGTCTATCGCATGCAGTGTTGTGGCATCGCTCAGTGGGGTTGCATCTGCTAAAGCGTGG
>NW_013576841.1:1250-1740 GCF_000499745.2 Eimeria mitis | reverse complement strand
GCTGCTGCTGCAGTTGCTGCTGCTGCTGCGCTTGCTGCTGCTGCTGCTGCTGTTGCCGCTGCTGCTGTAGTATGAATTGACAAGCCATAAGAATAGAGTTGGTGGTGCATTTGCTGCTGCTGCTGCGCTTGCTGCTGCTGCTGCTGCTGCTGCTGCTGCTGCTGCAGTTGCTGCTGCCGCTGCTGCAGTTGCTGCTGCTGCTGCTGCAGTTGCTGCTGCCGCTGCTGCAGTTGCTGCTGCTGCTGCTACAGTTGCTGCTGCTGCTGCTGCAGTTGCTGCTGCTGCTGCTACAGTTGCTGCTGCTGCTGCGCTTGCTGCTGCTGCAGTTTCTGGTGCTGCAGGTGCTGCTGCTGCTGCGCTTGCTGCTGCTGCAGCCGCTGCTGCTGCTGCTGCAGCGCTTGCTGCTACTGCTGCTGCTGCTGCTGCTGCAGCAGATGATAGATTTGCATGGGCTTCAACCGCTGACGGGTGAAGCAGCTCTGTGGTGTTT
>NW_013576840.1:1216-1650 GCF_000499745.2 Eimeria mitis | reverse complement strand
CACGGGGGCCTTCCCATACACCCCAGCTTTCTCCCCTGCATGCATTCAGCAGCAACAGCAGCAGCAGCAGTAGCAGCAGCAGCAGCAGGCACATGAATAAGGACAGCTGAAGCAGCAAGAACGGACGCACCTTGGGTAAAACACCACAGCAGCAGGAACTGCAGCAGCAGCAGCAGCAGCAGCAGGAGGGGGCCCGGCAGCAGCAGCAACACCAGCGCTATCAGAAGTAGGCAGCAGCATCAGCAGGTACAGCAGCAGCAACAGCAGCAGCAGCAGCAGCAGCAGCAAGAAACGAACTCAGGTGATGCTGCTGCAGCAGGAGAGAAGGGCTGAGAGTTAAAGAGGCAGCAGAATACATCCCGCAGCACAAGGGGAGCGAGCTGCTGCGCCGCATGCAGCCACTGCTGCAGCATAAGCAAACACGGAGAGCTGCT
>NW_013576840.1:910-1116 GCF_000499745.2 Eimeria mitis | reverse complement strand
CAGCATAAGCAAACACGGAGAGCTGCTGCAGCAGCTATTGCTGCTGCTGCTGCTGCTGCTGCTGCTGCTGTTCGTGCTGCTCTTTGCTGCAGCCAGCAGCAGCAGCTGCAGCGAACGAGCAGCTGTCGGCCGCACCCCAAACCGCAGCAGCACCTGCATAGACGCACGCAGCTGCACACCGAACGTCTGCAGCAGCAGCAGCAGCA
>NW_013576840.1:0-806 GCF_000499745.2 Eimeria mitis | reverse complement strand
CGCTGAGGCCCCCACGCATGCGCGCAGCAGCAAGCAGCAGCAGCAGATCTTCTCTCAGTTCTGCTGCTGCAGCTGCTGTTGCTTCTGCTGCTGCCTGTCGCGGCCCCTGCAGCAGAGCCTCCAGCCACCAGGGCGTGGCACCAGTAGCAGCAGCAGCAGCAGCACCACGACAAGCAGCGGCACCAGCAGCACCAGCAGCAGCAGCAGCAGCAGCAGCAGCAGCACGTGCTGCTGCATGCAGGTACGCAGGCAGCCTCCTGAAATCGCTGTAGCTGATGAGCCCCCCCCCGCGGATATCCAGCAGCGCCGCCACCAACACACTCAGCTGCAGCGCAGCACAAACGCATGCAGCAGCAGCAGCAGCAGCAGCAGGAGCAGCAGCAGGAGCAGCAGCAGGAGCAGCAGCAGGAGCAGCAGCAGGAGCAGCAGCAGGAGCAGCAGATGCAGATGCATGAGCTATCTAACAACCAGCAGCAACATCTACACGCATCTACTCTGTTTAGTTACACCCTGCTGCTGCTGCTACTGTTGCTGCTGCTTCTGCTGCTGCTGCTGCTGTTGCTGCTCTTGCTGCTGCTGCTGCTGCTGCTGCTGCTGCTGCTGCACTGCTCTTACGTGTGGGGGGAGGCCGAGGACAGTTTCGAGGCCGCTGGCAGTCTGTGCTGTCGTCAACTCCAGCGAATCCTGCCGCTGCTGTTGCTGCTGTTGCTGCTGCTGCTGCTGCTGCTGCTGCAGTTGCTGCTGCTGCTGCTGCTGCTGGTGGTTGTTAGCAGCAAGTAAAGCAGCAAAGAGGACGAAGGGCGGCA
>NW_013576839.1:1092-1560 GCF_000499745.2 Eimeria mitis | reverse complement strand
CTGGGGTGTACGTACACCCCAGCATGGCTGCATAGCATATTATATATTATACACCTGCGCTGAATATATTTTATATATTTTATTTTCTATCATTTATAATTATTAAATAATATTATTTTATTTTATTTTAGTTTTATTTATAAAGAATAAAAGCTACTATAACCCCACCGAGGTGTACATACACCCTAGCATCCTCAGTCTCAGCATATACTATTTCTTAATACTCTGCATGCATGCATGCAATCTATAAAAACTTTTAATATTTATACAGAGACAATGCATGCAGCCAACGGGGCTTGGTTGTGCATGCATGCGGGGCTGTCTTGCATCCTCAGGTGTATCGACAGAGAAACAAACACATACACCCCCACCCCCTGCTGTCTCCTCTGCTGCACTCTGAGCCTCTCTGTCTCTGTCTTTTAGGGTTTAGGGTTTAGGGTTTAGGGTTTAGGGTTTAGGGTTTCAGGC
>NW_013576839.1:570-1058 GCF_000499745.2 Eimeria mitis | reverse complement strand
TTTTTTTTTTTTTTTTTTTTTTTTTTTTTTTTTTAGTGCAACGATCACCGAATAAGAGAGCTGAGTTGTGTTGCATACACTGCTGTGTCTGCTGCTGTTGTTGTTTGTGTCTGTGCATGCATGCAGTCTGGCGGTGTGGGGTTTTTGTTGTGTTTTCTTTTGCTGCTGCACTGCAGCACGAGCAGCAGCAACGCCTTCTATTGCTGCTCCCTCGTCACCAGGCCCAGGAGATAAAGAGGAGACCTTGTGTTTATATAAAATATTATTTTAATTGTTTTTATTTTATTATAATTAGCCCCTGAAAGACAAACGCTACACTTGCTAGCACCGCTTGCTAGCAACGCAGCTTTGTTTATAATACAACTGAATAGTATTGTAGCTCTGTTTTCTCTTTATTTTTTTTTATATAAAAAAAATAAAAACAAAACAGAGCTACAAATATACTTTCTTAAATTCTCTATCAATAAAAACTCAGTTGGGCGCTGGAG
>NW_013576839.1:0-421 GCF_000499745.2 Eimeria mitis | reverse complement strand
TTTTTTTTGTAGCTTTGGCTTGAGAATGCAGCTGTAGAGTTGCACTTGTTATTTATTTTTTTTTTTTTTTTATTTAGAGGAGTTGAGGATACACCCCATCAGGCTCACTGCAGTGGGGCCAGGAGACAGAGTGAGAGAAATGTTTAGGGTTTAGGGTTTAGGGTTTTAGGGTTTTAGGGTTTAGGGTGTTTAGGGTTTAGTTTATAAAGTTATCGATAGAGCGGTCCATGGTTTAGGGTTTAGGGTGGTCTCGTATGCTGTGGACCAATGGTCCATTGGTGGTCTGTCCAGTGGAGACAGAGACAGGCAAACAGAAACATGCTAGACAGAGGAGGAGACAGAAATAAAAAGTAAAGGGTTTACTTTACTCTTTATTTATCTTTTTATAAAGAAGAGAATAAACTCCACTCTTACAGCCCTA
>NW_013576838.1:7515-13839 GCF_000499745.2 Eimeria mitis | reverse complement strand
CTTACTGTGGTAAGCGGCCACGTGCTTCTAATAGCAAACAGGGCTGCAACAATAACTGTCAGCATGTTGGTGTTCTCAGCAGGTGCGTGCCTAAGTGTGGGTAGGAGGCCTGGCATCACATGCATTTCTTCGAGCTAGACGGAAAAGTCTACTTTCAGCTGTTGTATCACTCTAGCAGGACAGTGGGAAGCGCTGGTGCTGCGCATTTGGTTGAAGGCGCACCTCTGAAAGTTGTTGGGCACGAAAATGCTTCAGAAAGAGTTGGTATTAAAGGAAGCTCAATGGCATGTGCGAGTGTAGCTACAGCGGAGTATGCTTGGTCAATCGTATCACTTCGCTGTTTCAGCGCAGCAGCTGTTCTGGAGCTGCGTTTGAAGATGTGCTCGCAGGAAGGAGAAGATGAAGAATCGCTCTGATCTTGGCTTTTCTGGGGCATCGGATGTTGAGCTGCTCCGTGTCTACAGCAATTATTTTTTTCGACCCGGGATGCGGCTAAGTTTGAGGGAGCTTTTTCAAGCAGCATCTTCAAAGACCATCGTGGTGACAGTTTGCAGAGGATACATAACGGCTCTAACATTCAAAACAGGATGGGGAAGAGCATTTAATATAGTTCATAGAATTGGGGCGCCATCGGCTCATGAGGCATGCGAGACAATGGCTAAGCCACCGAAAATGCAGATATGCGAAAAGTTTCCACTTTCGCATTTGCTCACGTGAGCATTGACTCCCACACAGCTGCCTCCGTTTCATACCGTTTCTTTCACAGAAAATATGATTCTTGTCCGCAGTTTGATATGAAGGCCTTAGAGCATGGGGTAGGCTACTCTGGGGTTGTCACTGAGCCGCTTCCTTGCCTCAGCGACACAACCAGAGATGAAGGAGCTATCCCGGTCGGGCAGATGTGTCAGAGGAGCAGCATACATCCTGTGACCACTGTGCCGGCCTTCCAGTACTTTGTTTGTGTGTTTGCGCGGGAGACGTCCCTGTGTCATACCTAGCCCCCGTCACGCAGTAGCATTAGAGTTGTGCCGTTCTTCGCTTTCTCCTCCACTTGTACAGATCACCCTTGTGGTAGAGTATTTCGAGAGCAGCTGTGTGGACAGTTGCAGTTTTCCGTCTGAGCACGCTGTGCTCCAGTGTCCCAGTTGTATAGAGCAGTCCGATTCATTTTCGACGTTGTGGGAAACATTTTCTTCTAGCGATGTGTAACTGCATCCTAGCGGCGCCTACGCCACCCATACACCGCAGTTTCAATGACAGCATTTCCCACACGCGCAATTTTCATTTTCATCAACTCGCCTTAACATGAAGGCTTTTGTCCGGTAGAGCTCAGGCAGACAGCGTCACAGCAGCAGCTGGACACAGGCTGCAAGAAGCCCTTTCCGCTTGTTGGTATCGTCATCTTTGTGAGTCATACAACCCATAGCACTTCATCGTAGGTCTACTAACTCAATTTCCTGCCGCTTCCCGAGTAGAGCAGAACAGAGTAGAAGCCATGCTCACCTACTTCACCTCTTGAGATAATAAGCGAGCTCCGCCTTACTATTGGCATTTGAGCCTGTTATGGATACAGGTAAACTCAGCCATACGCTTATGGTCAAGAGAGGTCTTTTCAGCCATCTACATTCAAAAAGGCAAAGACTGCGGCAGCTCCACCAGCAGCAGAATGGGTTAATCAGGGTTTTACCTGGTCACGGCTTAGGTAGTAGTTGAGAACGCAGGGTCTAGAGTTTAAGGCCAGGATCTGAAAATACAGAAGCTAGAGCGCACTGTCGTCCAGCGAAAACAGTAAATTTCACCACACCTCAGCTCCGACCACGGTCACTACGAATCAAGCGGCAGGTCAAACATTTCAACGGATACGCGGCAACCAAAACATTATACTGTCAGGCTAGGGAAAGAACGCCAACTAGGTATTGTCATCCATCTGCCGGCGCCACAGGTGGAGCTGCAGGGCTCTCAAATATAAGTTGAGGTGGTACTATACAGTTTGTTCCATGTTGCAATGATCCTCCGCAGCCGCCCCCTTCCCGTCTGTCAGGTGTTTCGGTACACCTCCCCCGCACTGTCAGTTGTTGGGGGATACTTCTACACTGGCAGTTGTTTGATACACCCCTACTGCTGCTTGAACAGGCATACCCATGTTCTCATGGCAGGTGAGCTCCCATCCTGCCGCCGCATGATCCATCCCCTCTGTGGGGAAAACTGGCACACGAAGACGTCTGCTTCTCTAGGAGAGGGGGTCAGGTGTATCCGTGTCCGTCTGTAGTTCGTGAATCGTTACTTGTGTGCAGGCTGGCCATAGAGGGCCAAGTAAGTGTCCAACAGCTGTCTATAGTGTCAGTGCATGCAGATAAGGCTGCTTGGTTGTGCATGCATGCGGAGCTGCCTAGCAGCGTTAGTTGCACTGGCGCGAGTTGCAACGCGTGTCAGGCCCCCTCCCCACCGCAAGGCCCAGGCCGTCGGGCCAACGGGTTCAGGCCACTTGGGGACGGGAGAAGAAGCCATATACTTTATGCAAAACCGTATCTTAAATATCTTAACTGTTCTACAGTCATCGAACAGGACCAAGGGCTCTCGTCATATACCTCGAGCACAAGGACGACCACCTGGAGAGATCTGCGCATCAGTGGCTACCAATGAATCCCCTACACTCGCGTATATATTATATAATTATTTAATGTAACATAATATTTAATGGGTAAAACATCAGAATGAACCCAAACTGTAGTCATGTGCATGAACAGGAGCTCTCCAACACTTACGAGCAGCCCCCGATACGAAGGCGCAGTGCGTTAAACCCAAAACAGCGCATTTCAAAGAATAACAGAAATATTCCTCGGCCTGTTTGACCTCTGCTGCTGCCTCGGTGGCAACACGTCGGTGACAGCAGCCCCAAGGGCGCTGTCGTGTGCTGAGGCTGTGGCTTCTTCGTCGGGGCTGTCTGCTTGCCTGTTGTTCGTTGTACATACTTAACCGTTAGTATTGCATTATTGCAATGTAATAATAGTATTACATACGCGTCATTGCACTTATAGAGAACGTGTCACTACCGACAAACCCTAAGCCCTAAACCCAAAACTTCTGTAGGATCGCCATCTTTCCGGTTTTGTTACTCCATTACCTTTTCAACGGGGGCCCCTACAGCTGCATTCTGTGAATCTGGGGGGCCCCTAAACGATTTCCGTAGATGATCCGCTCCTACTAGTAGGTTTTGACAGTCTTGTATATAGCTAGCCCAGGGGCCCCCCGCCCACCGTGTGCACAATAGGGGCCCCTACGCGCTGCAGCTTCTGGGGGCCCCCTCCCCGCAGCTGATTCAGGGGGCCCCCAGATCCTTCCGGTGAGGCGTCTCAGGCTCGAAACAGTGGATGATGCTGCTCAGGAGGGGGCTTTCGACAGGGGGACCCCCCTTCCCCGCCTTTGCTGCTGATGGGGGCCCCCGCAGCAGCGGCTTCAATCCGCACCTGCATCAAATCACCACTTCCGTTTACCCTTATTTCCCCATCACTTCCGTTCAGCCTCACAGTGCCTCGCTGGGAAGGGGAGGCCCTCTGCTGCTGTCTTCTGCAAACCTCCCCGAGGGCCCCTCTCACCAAGACGGGAGCATAAAGGGTACTGCACAGACAGCGACGGGCCGTCTGTGGGGCTCCCATGTCCCTCTTTACCTAGTGCTCATGCCAAAATCCCCGTGGTTGCATCTGCGGCAGCTGCCGGTGCAGCAGCAGCAGCAACAGCTGCTGCAGCGGCAGCTACTGCGCGTGAGGGCCCCAGGAGGCCCCCCGACCCCACATATGTACAGGTGCATGCACAGCATTCCTCTGGAGGAACAAAAGCAACAACAACGGCAGAAGTTGCAAGAGCAGGGGCAGACTGAGCCGCAGCAGCAGCAGCAGCCGGAGCAGCAGCAGCAGCAGCAGCACCAGCAGGAAGGATGGGATGCCTTGGCTTCGGGTCCTCCTTCGGTTCGTTTGAGTCGAGTTGTCTTGCTGAACAAAATTACGCGTTTCGAGGTATCCTTGGCTGAGAGAATGGCTGCCTGGAGGCGGCAGCACCTCTCCCACAGCAAAAGCAGCAGCAGCAGCAGGAGTGGCAGCACCAGCAGCGTGGAAGCAGAAGCAAAAGGACCGGCAGCTGCAGCAGCAGCACGAGCTGCAGCAAAACCAGGAGAGAAGGGTGTAGGGGATACTGATGCGGCTTTGTACACGCCTGGCAGCCGTGCGTACGAAGCGGCAGCAGCAGCAGCTGAAGCAGCAGCAGCAGCAACACTGGCCCGCGACTTCCCCACGGCCTATCGCACGCATCTGCTGCATCAGAAAGCAGCAGCGGAGCTGTACAGACAGCTGAGAGAGGAATACGGACTCCACGTGACGCTAATCAAGGCCAGAACTGTCCAGGGCCTTCGTCTCACCCGCAAAGGAGCCGTCGCCTTGCCTCCTGATGCCATCATCTCAGCAGGTACAGGTTTAGAGTCTAGGGTTTAGGGTTGCAGCGTAGGCTTACAGTTTAGGTCTTAGAGCTGGGGGGTTCTACCCCAGGGTTCGGGGTCTGGGTCTGATACTTAGGGGCGTCTGGGATTAGTCTGGGGCTTAGGGCTTGTTGAGGCTGATAACCGAGGGTTTAGGGTCTAGGGTTTATTGTTGCAGGAGGTGACGGTACGTATCTGGAGGCGGCCTCAATAATCCCCGGTTACATCCCAGGTGGCCCCTCCGGGCCCTGGCTATTTGGCTTTAACACTGACCCCTCCCGCTCGGAAGGCAGGCTCTGCGTGAAGCCCCCCAAACGCATGCAGCAGCAGCAGCAGCAGCAGCAGCAGCAGCGGCAGCAGCAGCAACAGCTCGAAGTGCAACAAGAACAGCAACCGCAGCAGCAACAGAAGCAGGAGCATGAATCGCAGCAGCAGCAGCAACAACAGCAGCAGCAGCAGTCGGTTGCTGTTGGTGCCCCGCTTATGTTTCAAACCCCCCGCGTTCCGGGGCCCCCAGCTTCTGCCGGTGACAAGGGCAAGGTATCGGGGGCCGTCGCTGCAGTGGGGGGCCCTGGGGATCACCCAGCAGGTGAGGCTGTAGAGTTTGTTAAGGAGTGCGACGATGCAGCGGATGTGGAGGTGTACGTACGCCGCACGCTGCAGCACCTGCTACAAGGGGGGGCCCGTCTGGTGTCTCGCCAGCGCATTCGCCTGACTTTGTCTTTCCCGCTGTGCATGCAGCAACAGGTCATGCAGCGCCTAGCTGCTGTTGCTCCCGACGGGTCTGCAGCAGCAACCGGCAACAGCAGCAGCAGCAGCAGCAGCACGGGGAGTGGTTGTGGTAGTAGTAGTGGAACAGGGAGTATGCACAGCAGCGAGCGGGTGGGCCCTCAGACGGTTGGGGCCAACATGAGTCAAGTTGCTGCAGAGCTGCTGCATATTGAATCTCAGAGGGAGAAACACTCTGTGGGAGGGGCCCCCCTAACAGGGTCCCAGGGGGGCCCCCAAGCGGGTCCCCACGGGGGGCTCCCCTTGAAACAGGAGGGGGTGCCCTACTCTGCAGGCGGTACAGATAGCAAGGGACCCCCCTCTGCAGCAGCAGGATGGGGGGGTGGGGCCCAGGGTTGGGGCCCCTGTTTTGAGGGTCTCACGTTCGATGCAGCAAAAGCGCAGGGACGAGGAGAAGGAGATGAAGCGGTCAAAGAAGAGACAATGAAGCTGTGTCTGCCACTTTTATCTGTTAATGATGTTTTTGTCTCGGATGCAAATGTAGCAAAGACTCTTTATGCTGATGTTTGGGTGGACGGAGAGACAAGGAGACACAAGAGCTCCGGCGTGCTCATCTCCACAGGCAAGCATGACCCGCAGCAGTAGCAGCAGAAGCAGCAGCCACAACACATGTTGCTGCTGCACGGATGCAGACAGCAGCAGGCATTTGCCTTTATGCAGAAGAGAAGAGGCGGCGGCTTCTCAAGCTGAGCCACTCTGGGCTGGGGTGTAATTTGGAGGCGTATTATCGTGTCAAGGCGTACAGTATATATATATATATATATANTCTGGGCTGGGGTGTAATTTGGAGGCGTATTATCGTGTCAAGGCGTACAGTATATATATATATATATATATACAGCGGTGTATTATGCTGCGGAATAATGTTGGGGTGTACGTACAGGTACGGGATCGAGCGCGTGGAATTACAACATGGGCTCCATCGGGAAGGAACAGGCCAAGGCCGTAGCAGAGCAGTTAATGCACCTGAGGCCCCAACTCAAAGGTATGCTTTCATATTGCCATATATATATATATATATATATATATATATATATATATATATATATATATATATATATATATAT
>NW_013576838.1:0-7474 GCF_000499745.2 Eimeria mitis | reverse complement strand
ACGAATTTGTAAGTATGTGCACATATGCATGGTGTATGTGTATATATTTTTACACATATCTACGGTGTATTGTTAGAGGGTTTCTGGTTTAGGGATGTATGTATATACATAGTGTGTGGATGAAGCACGCTGCTCCAGATGAAGCCCGAATACGCGAATATGCCAGAAGCGATCATGCATGCATTAAAAACATTTAAGGAGAAGCAGAATTGTTCATGTCTGTGGTTTATGTACAGCAGAATGGGGACCCCTCAGCGATGCGGAGCTGCAGCAAATAGTCTCGGGGGCCAACCACCATCTCCTCCTGGACCCTGGGGCCCTTCTCCTGCGTTTTCTTGTTCGAGAGCCGATTGAAAACAGGTACTGACCACACATTTATTCAGCTGTCCATACACTCCAACACAAGCACAAAAGGCACCTGCACATACGCGGCCGCAGCACTTGCGCATCCGCTTGCGTGTACACCCCAACCAAAACTCAGTCGACGAAGTCTACGCACACTCCAGCAAGAACACATCCAGTTATATGGAAACCACACAGCACAGTCTTGCTGCTGTCGATGTACATCAACGCATAGATGCCAACTGCATATACACCTCAGAGGAAGGCAGGGGAACCCAGTGGTTGTGGAATGTGGTTCAGTGTATCTAGCGTCAGTGTATGCACAGTGTGCAGTGTATTCGCATATACGCCGGTGTGTATAGACTGCAGCCCGTGCATACACTGCAGACAGTTCACACGCTCCAGACTCTACAGAGATTCATCACAGTGGAAGTTGCACAAATGCATATGGCCTTGCTTTTCGTGAGGGCAGACGTACATCTGCATTCACTGCTCCTCCTGGGTTTGCTGCTTTGCTTTCTTCTTTCAAGGGTTTTCTCTTGCGAGCGGAACATGGGGGTGGGCCGAGAGGTGCGGGTGAAGCCTCTGGCTGGAGAAATTGTTGTGGCGTTGGACGGCCTGGTGCAGCTGCAGCTGCCGCCCTTAGTGGAGATTCAGCTGTCTGTACATCCCAGCGATGCCCTCTGGACTGCCCAGTGAAGAGCGCTGTGAAACGCAGGGCTTCTCCCCTTTATATATATATATATATATATATATATATATATATATATATATATATATATATATATATATATATATATAATGTTTATACGCATAATTATAATAAATATGTAGTTATATATAGAAAGAACTGAGAACGGCTCGTGCGGCTCTGCTGTGCCTCAGTTAGCGCTGGTCTGTATTTTTTCCTGTCGCATAAGAGGCCATTCTTCTCCGTGCATGTACAGATGTCGTATATATGTATATTAGTACATGGAGATATGAATGTATATAAACTGAAATGTAATTAGAGGTGTAAATGTAAATATATATCTGTATGTATGTTTATATGTCAACATATAGAGTTCAGCAACCAATCTTTTTAGGTGCCTGTACGCCTCGATGCACCCCCATAAACCACCGCATCGTTGGGTGCCTGTACAGTCGAATGCTTAAATGCTGCAAAGCCCAAACCTTTTCTTGGCGCCTCCCTGCTGCTCCCAGAGCTAGGCTTTGGGGTGTATGGAGGACTCCAGCAACTTGCGTTTGAATGAGTGCAACGGCTTAGCGTTTCGTAGCACAGGGGTATATTTCAGGCGTATGCATGCCTGGTTCCAACAGCTCTTCTCCTCTAGCTTTTTGCTCCACCCTAGTACGATAGCACTGGAAACGCATTAACACTGCAGCAGCATCAGCCATATGCTTGTGTGCTAGCCATAAGCCATAGACCACAAATAAACAGAAAGGGAACTTGGCACACAAACAGCCACTCACTGAGGCGGACGTACACTGCAACAGCCATCGAGGACTTCAGGCCTGTATGCAGCTGGGGTTCACGTTTAGGCTTTAGGGTTTAGGACTGTGCAGGACTGATGCCTGTATGTGGTGCACTCAATCCAGTATCTCAGTCCAAAGCCTTAACCGTAAGCCCTACACCCTAAAACGTAGGGGCTCTTCAAGGGCGAAGGAAGAGGTTCTCGGGTGCACCGACGAGCAACCAATCCAGCTACATATGCACAGTGGAGCCCCACACCCACAGACGAACCGTGAAAAGATGCTACCTAAAGTCAGTTGGGGGGCCTCTGAGGGTTTCTGTTGATTTTACACATGACAAGAGGCGAAGGAGCCGTAGGCAGCAACCGCTGGGCAACGCCGCCGACGGCTGGGGGTTGTGTCTAGGCCTTGTGGTGCTGTTTATTGTTTTCCTTTACGTTTAAAGACGGGGTTTTGAGCTGAATACAAGGAGAAATCATCAAAAGAAGTGGAAAGGTGGGGGCTAGTACTGGGGGGGGGCAACTGACACCGCCAATAAGGCGCGGCTCTCTTCAGCCCTGTCAGTCGGTTGTTGCTGCTTGTTGCTCTATTATTTGCCGGGAAGGCTTTGTGTAAATGCATTCTGACTTCGATAATTTTAAATAATTTAGAAAAATGAATTAAATGAAAGAAAAACCGCAAACGAAGACAGGGTACAGCTCGGTTTCTGTGCAACCGCTCGCGACCGCCAGCCGCCGCCGACCGGTCATCGTCGGTGGTGGGAATGCGAACAGGAGCAACTAGGGGTTATTTGTGCTCATTTTGCATCTTTTAATTAGATTGTGAATATGAAATAGACAAAAATTGGCTTTTTTCGCTCTTTAGTCGAGAAAAATAGCCCCATAGACACCGAAGAACAGCCGCCCAGCCGTGCACGCGGCGGTCAGCTGCAGCCGACTCGGACCGCTGACTGTTCCTCTTCAGTTCTATGGCTGCCTAATGAAAAACGGCTGTGTAGCAGCTGTTTCTGTTGTTTCAATTTGCGTTTATTATCAATACACTGACCAAACTGGTTTGCCGTAGCAGACCTCTTCGTTATTTGCTCTCACCTTCCCTCCTCCTGCTTCGGCGCTGAACCTGCCGCTGCTCTCAAGTGTCCATCCACCACCGGAGCAACCTTCCGCACATCAAGTACACCCCCCGGCCCAACTACACCCCAACAAACTACATTCCGTTTGTTGCTTCAACCCTTCCATTTCGCCTCTGCTCCTTTTCCAATGAAGATGGGAGGCAACACGCCGCACAGAGCCCAGCAGCAATGCGTCATTGACCAGGCCGTCGCGGCTCCGGCAACCGCTAGCTGCACCAGCAGCAGCAGCAGCACTAAGCTCTGCAGCAGCAACAACTGCAGCACTAACTGCAGCAGTAGCAGCGCCGGTGGAAGCGTGCACGAAGGACTCTACGGGAGCAACACCAGCAGCCGCTGCAACAGCAGCAGCGGGAGCAGCACCCCGCTTCTACCTGCTGTTCCTCAGAACAGCGCTATGAGCAGCACCATGTGCAACAGCAGCAGCGGCAGCAGCATCCCCAACGTCCCCTTCTGCCTGGGCGCGTCGACGGCAGCAGCCGCAGCAGATACCTGCTACTGCAAGTTGCTCGTTTCCAATCATCTCGCTGGCATCATCATAGGCCAAGCAGGAAACGAAATACGGACCCTCAAGAGCCTTACAGGAGCCAAAATTGTAAGCAACAAAGATCCCATACCCTGTAGTAGCGCCAGCGGCAGCACCAACGGCAACCACAGGCACAACCAGCAGTAGTACTGGTAGCGTAGCAACAGGGTTTTATCTATTTGTTTGTTTTGTTTTGTTTTCTTTCTTAGGTCCTCTCTCCCCATGGAATGTATTTCCCTGGGACTTCAGAGCGGGTGGCGGCGTTGGAGGGGCCCGAGACGTCTGTGCTGCACGTTTTAGACTGGCTGTTGGATAAGCTAGCTGTAGCAAGCGAAGAAGTTGCTAGTGCAATCCCTCCTCAGCAACAACAGGAACAGGAAAAGAACCATCAGCAGGAGGAACAACAGCAGCCTCAGCAGCAGCAGCCAGCAGCGGTATCGTTGCGTCTGTGCGTGCCTCGTGCTGTTGTTGGATCTCTGATAGGGAGAAGCGGGGGTTATATACAATCTTTACGCATAGCCACGGGGGCATCTATAAACATTTCTCCTCTCTTTGTTAGAGCAGAGGAAGCATGTGCTGAGAGGATCATTTCGATTGAATCAAGGAAGGCGCAGAGTCTGAGAGCTGCTGCGTTTACTCTTCTTAAGAAGATAAATACACATCCTGATAAGGCCTCATGCAGACACGTCTGCTATTATAGAAAGCACAGCTTCGATTCCCCTCTTGCTGATGCAGTAGCAGCAGCAACAACAAGCTCAGCTGCTGGTGGAGCTGGTGCTGCAGCTGCGGCGCCAAACGCCGAATTCAGGCTGCGCCAGCTGCAGCAGAACAAGCACCGCGAACAGCAGCAGCAAGTGTTGCAGCAGCATCTGCAGCAACAAAGGGAACGGGAAATGATGAGGCGAAGGGCAATCTCGCTCGTCATGGGCAACAGCAACGCTGCTAATCTCCTCGACATGCACACCAGCAGCAGCAGCAGCAGCAGCAGCAGCAGCAGCAACAGCAACATCGCAGCACCAGCGGAAGACGGTTTTGCGGTTGCATTCAAGCGCTTCTGTGAGGCCCGTGCCACTGCCAAGGCAGCATCGAAGAACGCTCCTCCTGCTGCTGCATCAGCAGCAGCAGCTGGAGAAGTTCCTATGAAGACGGCGCCCAGCCTAACCCGCAGCATGCGGGAGGTGATTGAGCAGTCTCGTAGCACCTGCAAGGGGGCAGCAGCAGCAGCTGCAACAGTAGCTGCAGTAGCAGCCCCAGCTGAAGCAGCAGCAGCACCCGTCGGGACAGAAGCAGCTGCAGCAGCAACAGCTGGAAAGGGCCCCGATGCGCCTTGGGATCTCGCCACCTGCAGCACTGCAGCTGGCAGCACCGACAAGCTGCCCACTGTCTCCGAAGACAGCAGCAGCACAGCCGAAGCAGAAGCACTAAGACAGCAGCAGCAGCAGCAGCCAAGCCTAACGCTGCTGGTCCTTGTAGCAGTCTTCTTGGCGGCCCTCCTTCACATCGTCTCACGCAACTGACTACATCTTATTCTTACTGCCCAAGGAGTAGCAGCAGCACCAGCAGCAGCTGCAGCAGCAGCAACAGCAGCAGCAGCAGCAGCAGCAAGACTGGCGCCGCCGCCTTCTGAATATATGGAAAACTCCTTCACTACCTCTGCGCACCTCGACAATATTCCCTGTCCAAGGTAATTATGTCTTTTTCTCTGCCTGCTGAATTAGCAAGCTGCAGCAGCAGCAGCAGCAGGAGCAGCAGCAGCAGGCGTGGAATAGTTTTTGGCGTTTGAGTGTTTCTGCGGTTTTGAAAATCGCACGGAGGCAGCAAATTCTCTTGGCAGTTTCTTATCGCTCCTCACTCCACATAAATATATAAAGTATATACGTAATATATGTCATGTATATATATATAATATATTATATACATATATATTATGCATTACGTGTATGCTAATAATATATTTTTATGTGTATAGTATTGCTCTGTTTGTCTACATTGATGATGAGAAGATAAACACCTGATGGATACACCGCAGCCCTCTTTTCTCTCTTTACTCGGCATATGCATATTCTGTATGAATGTGAAAAATCTAATTTATTATATGCCGCCGTTTGTACATACTGTTAGCGACAGTTGTTGCAGCAGCAGCTGCTGCTAGTAGCTGCTGCTGTTGCTGCAACTGTTGCTGCATCCATGTACATGCGGTTTGCAGAGGAGTTAGGGGACAGCGTTAGTTTTGTGTCATTTCGTATCATGCTTCCTTGGCTATTATTATATGCGTAAGTACATATATGCTATATATATGTATATTATGTTATATATTTTGCCCGTATGTATGCACACCTGGTGTGCCTGCGTACGTAGATCATGTAACAAACAGCTATATGTATATATGTATGTATGTACTATTATTACATATCATCGACTTTGCCTTACGCGTCATTTTGCATGCATTGTAGAATATATGGGGATGTAAAATGAAAGAAAGATTACACAGTGTTTACACAGTTGACTAGAGAAATACAAACACATGCTGCAGAAGCAGCAACAGCAGCTGCAGCAGAAGCTGCTGCAGCAAAAGTAGCAGCATACGCAGCAGCAAATATTGATATTGTGTGGGAAAATAAAGCTCCTGCGCAAGTGTTTTTCTTTAGACATTTTTCGGAGGAAAAATGTTTCATTTTTAGGGTGTACACACACCGTAGAGAGTTTTCTCTCTCGGGTGTACACGCAGGTGGAAACCACCCAATATTGTAGATTTTATTTAATGCTGCGGAAGCAGCAAACAATTTATATATAATGTTTACTACCATTTGCTGTACAAATAACTATGCCGTCAGGCATATGCACATTACTAGCGAGTGTAGCAGCCGATGATACGCACCTTCTTAGCTAGCTGCGTGTACACCGCCTAGCTGCGTGTACACCGCAGCACACACTAAACAGCATAAACATAATGAGGAGATAATAAATAGTGTCAAGCAATAAGAGTAGCAGAATGTAGAAAACACACATGTATATATAGATATATCAGATAACTAGCGGGTATAGCAGCTAGCAGCTGATGATACGCAACGGCTTAATCAGCTGTTTGTCAACCGCAGCACACAAGCTCCATCAGACAGCCAAAGATAGATAAATAGATAGATAGATAGATACGTAGATAGATAGACAGATAGATATGTAGATAATATATATAGATAATATAGATTGATAGATATCTTATCTATCTACCTGTCTTATCTATCTATCTTATCTCTATATTGTCTGTCTATCTTATCTGTCTATCTGATATATCTATCATCTATCTATCTACATACATTATAGATAGGTAACTATCGTCTACATATTTAGAATTTATCTATATTATCTATCTATCTATCTTATCTATCTGTCTATCTGATATATCGATCGTATCTCTCTATACTATCTATCTATCTTATCTGTCTATCTATCTGATATATCTATCATCTATGTAGATAGACAGATCTCTCATCTATGTAGATAGATAAGATAGATATACCATATAGATAGATAGATAAGATAGATAGATAAGATATGATAGATAAGATAGATATATAGATAATATAGATAAGGCAGATAAGATAGAGAGATGATAGATGACAGATAGATGACAGGTAGATGACAAATAGATACGACATATAGATAGATAAGATCGATAGATAGATAAGATGTATAGATAATAGAGATAAGGCAGATAAGATAGATAATATATATAAGATATATAGATAAGATAGATAAGGTAGATAAATAAGGTAAATAAGATAGATAGATAAGATGGATCGGTAGATAGATAGATAGATATAGATAGATAGATACATATAGATATATGGACAGATATAGATAGATCGATATAAGTAGATAGATGGATAGATAGATAGATAGATAGATAGATAGATAGGTAGATAGATAGATAGATAGATAGATAGATATATAGATAGATAGATAGATAGATATATAGATAGATAGATAGATAGATAAGATCGATCGAT
>NW_013576837.1:271-1561 GCF_000499745.2 Eimeria mitis | reverse complement strand
GGGCCATTGTGATGCGTGTGTTTGGCTGCGAGGACGGACGAGGGGTTTGTGCAGTGTCCTGGCTTGTGGATGTTCACGGCCGCTGGGAGCAGGACAGGCAGCAAAATCGTATTTATTTAAATTGGCTTTGCAATTATAGACGCACCGAACGGTAATCATGCGTTAGACTTGAAGAATGAGCCTCACGTTGAAGTCCGTGCGTATAGACGCAGCTGTAGATTCATCGGAGGTAGGCAGCTGCTAGGCAGCTGCGTCACAGTTTGTGGGCAACACACAGAATGAGCGTCGCCCAGGCTTAGTTGCGCAGAGTGTCCCACGTAGGGTTTGTGCAAGAGAAGGCATGGAGTCATATGGCAAGGCACGTTGCCTTTTTATGCGGGTATTGGCTCAAGCGCACCATTGTAAATGCTGTTGTGTCAACTGTTTGGTTCGAGTTTTCTTCGGCAGCAGGCGCACCTAACAGAACATGCAATTGCGATCGTTCTGCATATCCGCAAATATATCGAACCAACCTGTGGATTTGTGTGATGTTGGACGTTTGTTGGAAGCGGTAATTTGCTCGTCAGCTGCGTTAGTGGCTTGGTATCAGAGTTAGAGCAATTTATGCAACATATCTGTGGCATGCCCGTAGAACCCACACAAATGTAATGCTGTGTGTTTCGCCAACTTTGCGCCGCTGCAGCAAGTACGTTTGTCTCTCTTAACCGTCTCACTGTCGGTGTACACGGAAGGCCGCATGGTCTTGGCAGAAGGAAGTTTCACCAACTCGTGTCGCGTGGCATGAGCAGCGTTTCTGCGTGGCTAGGTTCTGCTGCAAAAGTGACAGCGGATGGGATGCAGTGTAACGTTCGCTATGGCGTGCGTCAGCCTCTCTCGGTTGAATCTAGCTGGCGAGTTTCTGCCCAAACGGTACTACGGAGGGTCGCGTGCAGTGTTGTTTGAGAGGGTGTTTCATGCGGGCTAACGCAGAATGTGAACAACCTCATTCCGAGCGGGCTACAGTGCGGATGGCGCTTGGATGCAACGTCTTGAAGATGTCAGACGTTCTGCTGTCAAGCGGTTCGTAGGTTGAAGTTCAACTGTGGAGTAACCCGGTATCTTCACTTGCTGCAGCTGCGCCGTTCGATGACCTCATGGATTCGTCCTTGCTGTATGTTGCCCAGTTGTGTCACTGAGCCGCTTAAATTTTCCATTGCGTTGAAGAGGGTAAACGTGTTGGGGAGTCCGGCGACGCACGCTAGGTCCCAATAGAGAAGTTGCTGAGGGCATCAAGCATAAGGACTACTCTGT
>NW_013576837.1:0-174 GCF_000499745.2 Eimeria mitis | reverse complement strand
TAGTACGTGTGCCAGAGAGTGTGTGATTAAATGGAACCACTATGCAGGAACACAAATTTGAGCGCGAAAGGTCTGGTCACTATCGTGTATTCGTGCACTGAATCGACTGCCGCGAGTGGAACAGTGATCTTCTGCAGCTCCACTTGGATGTTGAGCATACTGCGGCTTAACGTG
>NW_013576836.1:1465-1561 GCF_000499745.2 Eimeria mitis | reverse complement strand
CCGACAGAAATGCAAAGCTTTTCATTGCGCAAACCGCTGCGCGCACTTGGCGCAGAAAGTGCGATGCCTAGCGGCGCGCAAGGCATCAGGTGTCGC
>NW_013576836.1:0-1246 GCF_000499745.2 Eimeria mitis | reverse complement strand
ACTTTAGTTTGAAGCAGGTGATTTCGTGCGTTGCATTACTATGGCACTGATGCGATGCTTCATTCTCCACGTAACGTGTGCGCTTATTGATTGTGCGCCAGTCTGAAAAAAGGTGAGGACTAGGAAATCAGCCGCCGGTCGAGCGTAGTGTTCTGTCAAGGGTTGGCGCCAAGTCAACCCAGGCGGCGGGTGGGTGAGGCTGAATGCTACTTGCCAGCTTCGCCCTAAAGTAAGCTAGGTCCCATGCCTTACTTTAGAAACGGGTTGATGCGCTGCAACAGACCCACGCAGCTGCCTATTGATAACGTACCCTGAATACTTTCCTTTTGCGCGGCACATGGTATGTGGTGTCCAATACTTGATCTGAATATGGCAAATAAATTGTGGCGCAACTTTCTTAGGTGGCCCTAACGACCATGTTGCATATCACCCAGGTTTTGTTGAGTAGATGCATCGTAGAATATTTGCGCAGTAGAGAAATAAGGTATTGGAACGGTTGATTGAGAGGGCCCCTAACCTAGATGGCGTAGCCAGGTGCAGGAGAGGCGGATGCAGCTGGTAGTTTGCAGCGCATCTGGATGCTGAGCGCACATCGCGGCGCGTGCTATGTCAGTGACAAGGCGTGCTCTGACGACAGTATATAGCTGGTAGCGCAGGCTGCTTGTTTGGCGCTAACGGCCATCTCAAACATCGCTTAGCGTCAGTTAGGCTGATGCTCTGCAGGGTATTTATGCAATGTAGAAATGTATCTCGTGCTTTCTCACTCCGCGCTGATGGTGATCTGATTTTCAAGCCTTAGATTCTCTTTCTGCCAAGCGACGTGACACAAAGTCACCGGATTCGAGGACGTTTGATTGGCGTCGATAAGATGCATAAGCTGTCTCGCGCATGGTTGCGTATACTTAGATGTTTAGACAGTTAATGTTGGAAGCAAAGGACAGAAGAAACTAGAAGACGGACAAATACATTCAACTGAGCCATAAGGACTATCGGAGAACTTTGGGGGGACAGAGACTAGCGAATACGAGTTATTGTTAAGGTTGGGCGCCGTGTTTGAACGTATAATGCCAATCGGTCCGAGCTGATCTTCGCGCTCTGGAGCACCAGGTCATTGTGGAGCAGAGCGTACGATACGTTGCTTTCTATGTATCGCGATTGGCCTGCCCAGGGCACCGTATGTAGTTAGAAACTGCACAGTCAATTTTCAGAATGTCCACGGCGACCGATACACTACCTACCTACAACA
>NW_013576835.1:1341-1742 GCF_000499745.2 Eimeria mitis | reverse complement strand
TATATATATATATATATATATATATATATATTGTTGTTGTTGTTGCTGTTGTTGTGTGTTTGTTTGTTTCTTTTTCTCTGTCTCTTTCTGTTTCTTTTTATGTATCTTAATGCACCCTGAGCTTTCTTTTTCTTTTTTTTTTTCTTTTTTTTTCTTTTTTTTATTTTTTTTTTATTTTTTATTATATATATTATTATATTTATTGTTGTTGTTTTTGTTGTTGTTGTTAGTGTCTTTCGTTAGTTTTGTTTGTTCTTTTTCTGTCTCCTTTTCTCTTTCTTTTTTTTTTATTTATTTTTTCTCTGTCTCCTTTCTGTCTCTTTTTTCTTTTTTGCTGCTGCAGCAACCAAATACTGCAATGGATTTTATTACATTACAGCGACGCCAACCAGTGAGGTGCC
>NW_013576835.1:0-1083 GCF_000499745.2 Eimeria mitis | reverse complement strand
AGCAGCAGCAACAGCAGCAGCAGCAGCAGCAGCAGCAGCAACAGCAGCAGCAGCAGCAGCAGCAGCAAGAGCAGCTGCAGCAGCAGCAGCAGCATGTGCTATTTACTTTTAAACTCTAATAAATAACATATTCTGCTGATGCTGCTGCAACAGCACCAGGTACAAGCAGCAGCAGAAGCAGCAGCAGCAGCAGAAGCAGCAGCAGCAGCAGCAGCCGCAGCAGAAGCAGCAGCAGCAGCAGAAGCAGCAGCAGCAGCAGAAGCAGCAGCAGCAGCAGCATCACACGAAGCCCACATGGTGTCTCTGACAAGGCAGTAGCAACGCGCCTCAGCGACACCCTTTGCTGCTGCTGCGGCAACAGCAGCAGCAGCAGCAGCAGCAGCAGCAGCAGCTGCTGCTGCTGCTGCTGCTACACCGATACCGAGTAATGCACTAGCTGCAGCAGCAGCAACACGTCCATTGCTGTTGCTGCAGCAGCAGCAACAGAGAATGCTGCAGTAGCAGCAACAGCAGCAGCAGATGATGCAGCAACAGCAGCAGCAGCAGCAGCAGCAGCAGCAGCAAGTTTTTTTGCTGAGGCTGAGCCTTTGAAATATATGTTTGACCATCAACCGCAATATATTTTCAATCAATGCAGCAACACAATTTCTGCTGTTGGGGCTGTGCATGCATGCATGCTCAGTATGCATGCATGCATGCATGCATGTACTGTATGTATGCATGCACTGCATGCATGCATGCATGCACAGTGTGCATGCATGCATACACCGCCCCAATGCATGCATGCATACTCAGTATGCATGCATGCTCAGTATGCATGCATGCACAGTATGCATGCAAGCACAGTATGCATGCAAGCATGCACAGCCCCAATGCATGCATGCAGTGTATGTATGCATGCACTGCATGCATGCATGCATGCATGCAGAGAGGAGAGAGATTGCGTTAGGAGACAGATAGAGGAGACAGATAGAAGAGACAGAAAGGAGACAGGTTGTTGCTGCTGCTGCTGTTGCTGCTGCTGCTGTTGCTGCTGTTGCTGCTGCTGCTGCTGCTGCTGCTGTTGCTGCTGCTGCTGCTGTT
>NW_013576834.1:1574-1743 GCF_000499745.2 Eimeria mitis | reverse complement strand
GCATGCATGCATGCGCATGCATGCATGCATGCATGCATGCACGTGCATGCGCATGCATGCATGCATGGGGCTGGATATCGCCCCAGACACAGCTGCACACAATTTATTTTATTTTTGTATCATATATAATATTTATATATATTTATATATATGCACTTATAGTAGACTC
>NW_013576834.1:1301-1511 GCF_000499745.2 Eimeria mitis | reverse complement strand
ATATATATATATATATATATATATATATATATATATATATATATATATATATATATATGTCTCTCTCTGTATGAGATAGAAGTGAAACAAAAAGGAGACAGAAGAGAGACAAACAAGGGTTTAGGGTTTAGGGTTTAGGGTTTAGGGTTTATGCTAGCAATATATAAAGAGGAGACAGACAGAGAAACAAACAAAACAAACAAAAAATAA
>NW_013576834.1:0-677 GCF_000499745.2 Eimeria mitis | reverse complement strand
AGCAGAGAGAGAGAGACAGGAGACAAACAACAGCTAATCCTGCATCTGCTGCTGCTGCTGCTGCTGCAGCTGCTGCTGTATCTGCTGCTGTATCTGCTGCTGCTGCTGCTGCTGTATCTGCTGCTGCTGCTGCTGCTGCTGCTGCTGCTGCTGCTGCTGCTGCTGCTGCTTAAAGACTAGATACACCGCCCCACAGCGGCGTCTGTCTCCTCGTATTATATAAAGTATATAAAAGGAGACAAACAAACTAAATAAAAAAAAAAACTAAATAAACAAAACAAAAACAAACAAAATAAACAGAGAAAGGAGACAAACATAAATATATTTTGCTGCTGCTCCCTAAAAAGGAGACAGTAGTCATTGTGCATACACTCCAATGCTGTAAACGCAGCAACTGCTGCTGCTGCTTCTGTTGCTGTTGCTGCTGCTGCTGCTGCTGCTGCAGCAGCAACAGCAGCTGCAGCAACTGCAGCAGCAAATGGAGAGTAAATGGAGCATCGGCAGCAAGTGCAGCTGCTGCAGCGAGTGCAGCAGCAGCAGCAGCTACTACTGCTGCTGCTGCTGCCGCCGCTGCTGCTGCTGCAGCTGCTGCTGTAGCTGCTGCTGCTGCTGCTGCTGCTGCTGCTGCTGCAGCAGTGGCTTCAAGCGCAAGAAAATGTTTGTTTGTTAGAGAGGGA
>NW_013576833.1:0-315 GCF_000499745.2 Eimeria mitis | reverse complement strand
AAAAAAAAAAAAAAAAAAAAAAAAAAAAAACAAACAAACAAAATAAACATGTCTTTGTCTGCATGCATGCATGCATGCATGCATGCATGCATGCATGCATGCGTGTGTTCAGTGTTTTTTCTGCTGCTGCTGACGGACGTTGGGGGCCACTGGCTGCACTTTTTTGCTGCTGCAGCAGCAGGAGCTGCTTCACATAAACAGGTAGAGGGGGCCCCCTTCCTGCTGCAGCGATATTATAAAAGCAAAGGTAATATATATATATATATATATATATATATATATATATATATATATATATATATATATATATATATA
>NW_013576832.1:1102-1563 GCF_000499745.2 Eimeria mitis | reverse complement strand
AGCGCTCACAAAGCTAGTGAAGGTTAATTGGCAACTCACCGTCTGAAATGAACGGCATGTCACGAGAGATGCACGCTGCACTCTGACTACTTCTACCCATTGATTGTTTCAGTGCACTCCACGGTGGCTCAATCATGTGCCTTACCCTTCACACGCACAGTATTCTATGCGTGTATGTATGTACATTTGTAATGCCCTATTATTATGGACTTATGTTTGGGAAGCAGCAGATGAGCGGGAAGGCTCTGCCACAGAGCATACACCGGGCGCTCGCCGAGTCATGCAACAAGAGGCTTCTTTATCCCATAAACTGATCCTGTTCAGTTGGAGCTGTAGGATGCCCCTGTGGCGCGATGAGTTATCACAGCACGATAGGCCGGGTATATTCTTACGGCCACGGAGTTTTAAGAGGTTGGCTGACTGACGGCTTCCTACAGCCCATAAGTGTTGGCACTGCATCT
>NW_013576832.1:0-1080 GCF_000499745.2 Eimeria mitis | reverse complement strand
ATATGACATGTTTTTAAAGTTGGGCGTGTCACTGCGGGAAATGAACCCGATTGGGGAGAACAGCATCTGCGCAAAACGGGTAGCATCCATACACCGCTGGCAGACTTCGGGGAGTAGTGTTACGAAAACCTTGCCACGCTGACCGTGTATATCATGGACTGCCGCAGCCACTTCTAGACCTGAGCTTCGCTACGTACTCTAGAAGTAGACTCAAAAAGGCCCGCTTGCGCATCGAGTTCTTTTTGTAAACTTAATCAAAGTATTCCAGGATAAGTAGTTCACTCTAAGCCCATGTGCGTCTTCCGTAACAGAATAGAATTCAACTCACGAGCTGCTCGAACAACACGTGAGAACAATTCAATGTCCCGTTCTGCGTTCTGCCCTCGTCTGCTTTTGAGTTGCCAAGCTCACAGCGTTTCCACTTTGGACCTCCAAAAGTACAGAGTCCGATGCAGTGGCAGCTTGAACCAAATATGATATTTTCATTCAACAGGACTGTGGCTGAAACCACTCTACAACACTTCTTTACTTCCCAGATAAGTGGAACTAGTATATTCCACGTATCCGTACTTAAAGTTTAATACCAAACCGTATTACGGAGGCATCCATCCGCGTTAGGCACGCCAATATGCGTGCCCACGAAACACGAATCCGTCCGCGTTGTCGCTCAGCGTTCTTCCATGCCACTACTGCATTGCCTTCGGAATCCAAAAAATATAGCTGCGAGCGCACAGTCTGAGGCAATTCACATGCGAAATACTTGCCTTTTCCTCGTATCTTTTCGAGGGAAGCGCAGGCTCCACGGAAAAATGTATTGCTTTTTCCTGTGCGATGTAGTGCACAGAAGCATTTGGGTCAGATGCTGCAGGAGCAAGCGCGAGCGATTACAGGTTGCAGACACCAGCATTTCTACGAGACGCCCTCACCACTAGTTGAATAACAAAGCTGAAATCGGCGTAGAACACCCACTAGTCACAATGTATTCACCGAAAGAAGGAAGTATCAACAACAACACTGGCAGTACTGGAAGTCAGCATATGTGGCCGGCTGCCGTGCTAAGTCACCAACATTTTCCGGCGT
>NW_013576831.1:1085-1564 GCF_000499745.2 Eimeria mitis | reverse complement strand
GTGAATTTGGAAAACAACACCTCCCTATACACACGCGTTTATATGCTTGCAAGGCCATGCCTGGCGTCTTCCGGGACGTAAAGAACACTTCCGTTCTCCGTTCCAGGTCGGTATACCGCAGTTTCCTGCCTGCTGCCAAATGTACAACGTTAGCTGGTTGTGCACAGGCATGACGGTTGCTGAGCAAGGTGTGCGATAATAGGTTCGACGTCCTCGGTGAAAAATAGTATTGTATACGGTTTTCTGCGTGCACACCCTGGATAATCACTCCACAGGCTTTTTGCAGAGCCCGCGGATACTACGTGCTGCATTTGTGAGAGCTAAGGTTCTGCAGCAAGTTCGTGCATTCACGTCGTATGCTCATTTCGCGACGCCACCAGGAGCCATGTTACGCAAGCTTCGCCGAGTCAGTGGGCTGCCTTATGCTGAGGTCAACTGGTCAACTGGCGACAGGCTGTGCGTCCCTGGCCTTCGCATTT
>NW_013576831.1:721-968 GCF_000499745.2 Eimeria mitis | reverse complement strand
GCTGTTGCAGGGGTGTGCTGGCGCGGAATGAAAGAACGGAATATGAGCTGCCGGCGTCTACACGTGCAACTGCAATTTGGGCTAAACTGCAGCACTGTGTTCAAGTCATTTGCTGTCTTCGAAATGTCGCCGCAACTGTTCCCTACATGAACGGCATAAATGCATATGGATGGCGCTGTGGAGTTCCTGCCCCTTCATTTGCTTTACACGTTTGCCTTCGACTGGCGCTTCCGGCTTGCAACCTGTT
>NW_013576831.1:0-590 GCF_000499745.2 Eimeria mitis | reverse complement strand
TATTGCGTGTTCAGCTCCGCGCAGATAAAGGGGGCGAGAACAGTGTAGGCATCAAACCCTAATTCAGCTGGATGCCTGCCGTGCTGCATATACCGCCGTAGAGTCGCATGGCGTAGTCTCTGGTAAAGCATGAACTTTCGCTTCTGGAAATGCAGCCCCTTCACGTGATCGAATTCTACCACGACCACCTTAACTCACGTTGGTGCCGTATGTTCTTATGAGCTATTCTTTCAGTGGTTGGGAACTGTGTTGTAGGGTCTGACAATAACACATAATTTGAGCATTGGCCTTCCACAGTGGGTCCCTTACTAGCGGCAAATGTCTCCGGCTGTGCATTTGCGTTTCTACGCAGCGCATACATCTTATTTGTAGTGAATAGAACTGCCCGCTGCTCCAACTGAATCAACGGCCAGACAAGCATTCTGCAAATTCAGGCGACTTGACAGCCTGCAAATGCTTTTTCGCATGCAGTTGCCTCTTCCTATGGCAGGATTTTCAGGAACGCTTCGTCTTTGCAATGCTTTTTGTCGGACGGTGACAGCATCTCACCGGACAGAACAGAGCGGACTGGAATAAAGACCCGTGTGTAA
>NW_013576830.1:13871-14199 GCF_000499745.2 Eimeria mitis | reverse complement strand
TATATATATATATATATATATATATATATGTATATATATGTGTGTATATATTTAATGTAATTAATTAATAATAAAGCAAAAACACCAATATCTTTTTGTTTTTCTTTTTTATTTTTATTTGTTTCTTTTTCATTTATTTTTTTTATTTTTTTTTTACAGAAAAAAAACAAAAGATGTCAGGCGACATCAGCTGTATTCCTTTGCTTATGTAGGTTTATGCTTTTATATTTTTATTTTATTTATTTTATTTATTTTCTTTTTTTTTATTTTTTTATTTTTTTTTATTTTCTTTTAGGAGCTCAGCAGACACCGCGCTGGCTGAGAAAAT
>NW_013576830.1:10930-12173 GCF_000499745.2 Eimeria mitis | reverse complement strand
TTATTTTATTTTTGTTTTTTTATTTTTATTTTTATTTTTTTTTTTGTTTTTTTATTTTGTTGTTTTGCCTTCTCTCATCCGGCTGTATTTATTTGTCTTTGTGTGGATACTATTATTATACTATAACTTTTTATTTATTTATATATTATATTATTATATTATACATATTTATTTGTATATTATAATAAAATATATTATATTATATTATATTATATATATTATATTATTATATTATATTATTATATTATATTATATGTATTATATTATTATATTATAATTATTTATTTGTGTATTATATTATTATAATTTTGTTATTATTATTATATTATTATATTATAACTATTTATTTATTTATTTATTTATTATATTATTATATTATAACTATTTATTTATTTATTTATTCATATTATAACTATATATTTATTTATTTATTTATTTATATTATAACTATTTATTTATTTATTTATTCATTTATATTATAACTATTTATTTATTTATTTATTTATTTATTTATTTATTTGTTTATTTATTTATTTATTTATATTCTAACTATTTATTTATCTATTTATTTATTTATTTATATATTTATTGGTTTATTTATTTATATATTTATATATTTATTTATTTATTTATATATACAGACGCAAACGAAACAGCAAAGAAATTTGAGGATGACTTGGTGTCTATGCAGCTGCCTGTGCTGGCCGAGCTCAAGGTGCCTATACACCCCAGCAGCAACAGATATAAATAAAAATATATAAAATAAATATAATAAAAACAAATATAAATAAAAGTAAATAGTAAATGTAATGAATATAATAAATATAATAAAAAACAAAATAATATAAATTTTATAAACATAGAAATAAAAACAAATAAAAATAAATATAAACAACAAATATATTAAGTATAATAAACATATTAAATATAATACATAAAATAAAAACAAAATAAAATAAAAAAAAACAAAAAAATAAAAAAAATAAAAAACTTTTTTAGGTTTATCTGCAAGGGAAAGCCAGCTGGGTGTGGACGGCATTTAACGCTCTCGTGAGATAAATAAATCATTTATTTTTTCTTTTTTATTTTATTTTTTATTTATTTATTTATTTGTTTATTTTTATTTTCTTTATCTATTTATTTATTTGTTTATTTATGTTTATATTTTTGTTTATTTATTTATTTATTTATTTATTTTGTTTTTTATTTTTTTCTTTTTTAGGCCTACATAGATTTTCTTCTG
>NW_013576830.1:10075-10916 GCF_000499745.2 Eimeria mitis | reverse complement strand
AAAAAAAAAAAAAAAAAAAAAAAAAAAAAAAAAAAAAAAAAAAAAAAACAGGGTTGTTTTTGTGTATTTATTTGTTTTAAATAAATTAAATAATTAAATTATATTAATTATATTAATTATATTTATTTATTTATTTATTTTTTTATTTTTTTTTTTGTTATGTACAGGGCTCACACTATCAAGGTGTCAATACACCGCTCTGCCGCCCGCAGCTCGATAGACGAAGGTATTTATTTATTTATTTATTTATTTGTTTATTTATTTATTTGTTTGTTTGTTTATTTGTTTGTTTGTTTATTTTTTATTTATTTATTTATTTGTTTATTTGTTTATTTGTTTATTTATTTATTTACTTATTTACTTATATATTTATTTATTAATAATAAATATATATGGAAATAAATAAATATATAAATAACTAATAAATATAAATAAAAGAAAGTAAATATAAATATAAAATAAATATAAAATAAATATAATATAATATAAACAAACTAATAAATATAAATAAAATAAATAAAAACAAATTAATATAAAAGCAACCACAGCTACAGACATTAATAAGCACAACCCCAAAAATACAAATAAATAAATAAATAAATTAAATAAATAAATAGATAAATAAATAAATACACAAACAAACAAACAAACAAAATAAACAAATGAATAAATAAATAAATAAATAAAATAAAAAAATAAAAAAATAAAAATAGATTGTTTGTAGGACTGATGTGGTGTCTGCGGTGAACCCCCTCATGGCGACCAACGGTAATCCACTTTTTTATTTTTTATTTTTTTTTATTTTTCTTTTTCTTTCATTTTCTTTTCTTTTTCTTTTTAT
>NW_013576830.1:6328-7520 GCF_000499745.2 Eimeria mitis | reverse complement strand
GTTTTCTTTTTTTTTTTTTTTATTCGGTTTTTGTTGTTTTCTTTTTTTTAATTTGTTTTCTTGTTTTCTTTCTCTCGTCTTCTTTATTTTATTTTGTTTATATATTTCTGTTTAACTTAATATAATTTTTCTTTTCTGTGTTTTCTTTTTTATATATTTTTTTTTTAATTTTTATTTCTTTTCTGTCTCTGAGCTGTATGTACACCTCCCTTCTGTCTTTGCTGCAGCAGCAGCAGCAGCAGGAACAGCAGCAGCAGCAGCAGCAACAGCACTATCACCACAATCATTATCATCATCCCAAGAAGAAGCAGAACCAGCAGCAACCCCCGCAGCAGCAGCAACACCCCCAGCAGCAGCAGCAGCAGCAGCAGCAGCAGCAGGAGCAGCAGGAGAAAAAGCATATGGAGTTGCAGCAGCAGCAAAGCTGCTGCCGCCTTTTATAATAAAAGAAACAAAAATTTTTGTCAGGGAAGCTGAGGGGACCCTGCTGCCCCCCGCGGATTCTATTGAGGCTGTAGAAATTACAAAATGTAAATTAAATTTATTTTAATTCATTTAAATAAATTTATTTATTTTTTTATTTATTTTTATTTTTTTAATAATAAATATATAAATATATTTGTTTATTTATTTGGTTGTTTATTTTTTTTAATGAATTCAGATAAATATATTTATTTATTTATTTGTTTGGTTGTTTATTTATTCGTTTATTTTATTTATTTAATTTATTTTTTTATTTTTCTGTTTCTTATTAAAAAAACATTTTCAGGGGCAAACAAAATAATTCGACTTCTAGACAAAGCCGTCGATGCCTTCAGCAGCAGCAGCAGCAGCAGCAGCAACAGCAGCAGCAGCAACAGCAGCAGCAGCAGCAGCAACAGCAGCAGCTGGAGCAACAACGGCTGTATCAGTAACGACACGAGCAGCAGTAACAGCAACAGCAGCAGCAGCAACAACCGCAGCAGCAGCAGCTGCTTCGACAATAGCAGCAGCAGCAGCAGCAGCAGCAACAGCAGCAGCAGCAGCAGCAGCAGAAGCAGCAACGAGCTGGAGTTTCTGCGTTATTTAAAGGCAGCTCAGCGGGCAATCGAAGATGTTTGCGTTGATGCACAAAACTAAAATAAATAAATAAAAATAAAAAAATAAAAATAAAAAAAATAAAAAAGTAAATAAAAAGGAAAAAACAAAAGGA
>NW_013576830.1:5730-6228 GCF_000499745.2 Eimeria mitis | reverse complement strand
GCAGCAGCAGAAGCAGCAACGAGCTGGAGTTTCTGCGTTATTTAAAGGCAGCTCAGCGGGCAATCGAAGACATTTGCGTTGATGCACAAAACTAAAATAAATAAATAAAAATAAAAAAATAAAAATAAAAAAAATAAAAAAATAAATAAAAAGGAAAAAACAAAAGGGACTGCAAAGATAACCCAATTTATCTTCTTTTCTTTTTATTTGTTTAATCATTTTGTTTACTTATTTTGCTTTTTATTTATTTATTTATTAAATAAAAAAATAAATAAATAAACTAATTAATTAAAAACAAAACGGCGTGACGAGAGTAAGCACAGCTACAGCTAGACAACATAAATAAATAAATAATAAAATATTTATTTATTTATTTATTCTTTATTTATTTATTTAACTAAAATAAATTTAGATAAATAAATAAGTAGAGGAGACAAAATAAATAAATAAATAAATAAATAAATAAATGGAGTTAGCGTAGAAAATAAATGAAGACAA
>NW_013576830.1:5143-5535 GCF_000499745.2 Eimeria mitis | reverse complement strand
TTTTTTTTTTCTTTTTTTTTCTCTCCCTTTCTCTCTCTCTCTCTCTCTCTCTCTCTCTCTCTCTCTCTCTCTTAAAAAAAGAAAAAGAAAAAGAAAAAAAGAAAAAGAAAAAGAAAAAGGAAAAAAAGAAGCAGAGTTTATTGTAGCACGAGGTTAGTGTGTGTGGTTTCAGCTCTAATAATTTTGATGGGGTGTACGGGTCTGCCAGTTTTGGTGGTTTGTACAAATGAGAGTTTTTTGAGGGTTTGTAAACCCTCGTAAACCCTCGCAAACACAGAGCTGCAGCCATCAAGAGAAGGCGCGGGACCCAACAAACATAAAAACATAGAACCGTTGCTGTCCCGACCGCTGCTAGCCATGCTCAATACACCAGCGCCAGTGTGACGCAGACC
>NW_013576830.1:2999-5098 GCF_000499745.2 Eimeria mitis | reverse complement strand
TATATATATATATATATATATATATATATATATATATATATATATATATATATATATATATATGTATAGGGTTTATGGTTTCAACTGTCTACAGTTCAAAGGGTTTAGGGTTTGTAGGGTTTAGGGTTTGTAGTGTTTATGGTTTGTAGAGTTTAGGGTTTAGCGTTTAGTGTTTAGTGTTTAGGGTTTGTTGTGTTTAGTGTTTAGTGTTTAGTGTTTAGGGTTTAGGGTTTAGGGTTTAGGGTTTATACAATACCTGGGTGTATTTCATCTTTGAATGGTTTACCATATATAGAGGTTCCTCCTTTTCCTGTGGCAGTGGGGTCACCTGTTTGTAACCAGTGGTCCTTTATAATTCTAAAAAATAAACAATCATTATAATATCCTCTTTTTGATAAAAGATAAAAATTTATGCATGCAAGGGGAGCGTGGTGCCAGTACAGCTCGATGCCTATACACCCCAGCGTTGTGTGTAGATACACCCGGTTGTTGTTGTTTAAATATTTTGCTGCTGATTGAACTGCTGCTGCTGCTGCTGATACTGCTGCTGTGTCTGATGCATCTAAACTATCCAGCATTGCTGCTGCTGCTTCACCCTCAGCTGCAGCAGAAGATAGAGATAAAGATACTAAAGAAGAAGAGGAGGAGGAGGATCCTGCTGCTGCTCCTGCTGCTGTTCCTGCTGCTGCTGCTGCTGCTGCTGCTGCTGCAGCAGGTGAAACCTTGCTGCTGCCATACACCAACTCAGACTCATCTTCTTCTCTCCCGCGCCCTCGATCAGCAGCACGTGTCTCCGCTAACGTAAACATCTCCACACAGCAGCTGCAGCAGCAGCAGCAGCAGCAGCAAATATAACAGCAGCAGCTGCTGCTGCAGCAGGAATAGGTACGCGGGAGGGGGGGAGAGCAGGGCCTCGCCTCTCTTAGATTTCAATGAAACGCATGCAGCCTCTGCGTCAGCAGCTTGCTGCTGCTGCTGCTGCTGCTGCTGCTGCTGCTGCTGCTGCTGTTGCTGTTGTTGTTGTTGGTATTGCTGCTGCTGCTGCTGCCGCCGCTGCTGCTGGAGCTGCGGCCCCTGCTGCTGCTCCTGCAGCAGCTGCTACTGCTGCTGCTGCTGCTGCTGCCGCTTGCTGCTGTACGAAACAAATAAATATGAATTGAATAAACGCTATTAAACAAAGAGAGAGGAGCCTAGATATCCGTGGTGTTGCTTGGGGGGAGAGAAGAGAAGAGAGGGAGGGGCCCGGGGTGGTGGTGGGTGTTTACGGTGTCAGTACAGAAGAGAAGAGAAAATAATTTTTAATAAATAAATTATTTATTATATAAAAAGAAAACAAACTAAAAAACACGCACAACAGAGGCCGCATGCAGCCTGCAGCAGCAGCTCTCCACCCACCTGCAGCAGCAGCAGCAGCAGCAGCAGCAGCAGCAGCAGCAGCAGCATCGAGCGGAAGCAGCAGCAGCAGGAGCAGCAGCAGCAGACTGAGATCGAGGAAGTTAAGGTGGTTTCACTGTCTGCTGTTGCTATCAATAGATGGTTTTGTTTGTTTTTGTTTGTTTTTAGTTTGTTTTTTATTTTTCTTTTGGGGGGAGCAGCACGCGGGGCGCCTGCTGCTGCGGCTGGGGGAGTTGTAGTTGAGGCAGCAGCAGCAGCAGCAGCAGCAGCAGCAGCAGCAGCTGCAGCAGCAGGAGGAGAGAAGGGCATTTATTTTATTTTATAGGCTTTTCTAATTGCTATTAACTCATATTCAACAGCAACAGCAGCAGCAACAGCAGCAGCAACAGCAGCAGCAGCTGCTGCAGCAGCGGGAGCAGCTCGCCGCTCCATACCGATTCAGCAGCAAGAGGACCCCATACGACTCCCTGCCTTTTTCCTTCTTTTTCTCTCTTGTCTGCATTCTCTGCTGCTTCATCTGAGGCAGCAGCAGCAGCAGCAGCAGCAGCAGCAGCAGCAGCAACAGCAGCCGCAACTTTGACAGCAACAGCAGCACAGGAGCGTCAGCAGCAGAACCCGAACCAGAACCAACTGCAGCAACAACACCAACAACAGCAGCAGCAGCACCAGCACCAGCAGCACCAGCAGCACCAGCAGCAGCAGCA
>NW_013576830.1:1467-1700 GCF_000499745.2 Eimeria mitis | reverse complement strand
TTTTTTTTTTTTTTTTTTTTTTTTTTTTTTTTTTTTTTTTTTTTTTTTTTTTTTTTTTTTTTGGGTTTTGGACGGCTGTCTCTCGCACACTTGTTGATGGCTATGCTTGAAGGGTCCAGGCTAGAAAGTAATTTATTTATTTTATTTTATTTTATTTTATTTTGTTTTATTTTGTTTTGTTTTATTTTATTTTTATTTTGTTTTAGTTTTTTTTTTTTTGGGGGGTTTTGAAC
>NW_013576830.1:1003-1367 GCF_000499745.2 Eimeria mitis | reverse complement strand
TTTTTTTTTTTTTTTTTTTTTTTTTTTTTTTTTTTTTTTTTTTTTTTTTTTTTTTTTTTTTTTTTTATGGCTGTCTCTGGCTCACTTGTTGATGGCTATGCTTGAAGGGTCCAGGCTAGAAAGTAATTTATTTTATTTTATTTTTATTTGTTTATTTGTTTGTTTGTTTGTTTGTTTGTTTATTTATTTGTTTATTTATTTATTTATTTATTTTTTTTTTTTTTTGTGGGGTTTGAACGGCTGTCTCTCGCCCACTTGTTGATGGCTATGCTTGAAGGGTCCAGGCTAGAAAGTAATTTATTTTATTTATTTTATTTTATTTTGTTTTATTTTGTTTTGTTTTGTTTTGTTTTGTTTTGTTTTG
>NW_013576830.1:0-306 GCF_000499745.2 Eimeria mitis | reverse complement strand
TACTGCTGCTGCTGCTGCTGCTGCTGCTGCTGCTGCTGCTGCTGCTGCTGCTGCTGCTGTAGGTAACGGTCCCCCTGGGTGGTGCGAAGGTGACGCCAGCAGTGGTGGAGGTTTTTCTAAGAGCTCGACGCATAGCTGAGGCCGAGGGCTCTCTCACCGGCATGCAACACATCTTCCTCGCTCTTCTTTATTGCCCCACTTTCTATAAAATTCTCGTCAACAGTGGATGCGACGTTGAACTCTTTAAAGAGTAAGAGTTAATACTTTTTTTTTTTTTTTTTTTTTTTTTTTTTTTTTTTTTTTTTT
>NW_013576829.1:858-1654 GCF_000499745.2 Eimeria mitis | reverse complement strand
TATATATATATATATATATATATTGTACCTGGTGTAGTTCGTGGGCGGGTAGGGTTTGTATAAACAAATCGAAAAGGAGACAGCTGTCTCCGTCCCCAGATAAAACCAAATGAAACGCAGAGTCCCCTTCTACACACCACAAACCCTAAACCCTAAACCCTAAACCCTTAAAACCCTTAAAACCCTAAACCCTAAACCCTAAACCCTAAACCCTAAAAGTTCAGTCTTCATCTGTAGCGAGCTACGCTGTCTCGTTTTTTTTTTGTCTCTCTAAGCCATCGCACCTAAACCCTAAACCCTCAAAACCCTCAAAACCTTAAACCCTAAGCCCTCAAAACCCTAAACGCTAAACCCTAAACCCTAAACCCTCGAGAGCTCACGTGAAGGTTTGAGTCTGTATATGCGCTCTCGGTGACCTCCCCCCACCGTCCAATCATAAACCGCCTCAACGTCTTTTGCTGCTCCGTCTTGCAGCTGAAACACAAAAAAAAAAGGGTTTAGGGTTTAGGGTTTAGGGTTTAGAGGGGTTTTGAGTTTCTAGGGTTTAGGGTTTAGAGGGTCCTTGAGTTTCTAGGGTTTAGGGTTTTGAGGGTTTTTGAGTTTCTAGGGTTTGAGTTTCTAGGGTTTAGAAGTTTTTGAGTTTCTAGGGTTTAGGGTTTAGGGTTTAGAGGGTGTTTGTGTTTCTAGGGTTTGAGTTTCTAGGGTTTAGGGTTTAGGGTTTAGGGTTTAGGGTTTAGAACGAACGGCGATAGAGATGCTGCGGCTTTGATCCTCAATGAATGTCCCGACCTTAACA
>NW_013576829.1:478-758 GCF_000499745.2 Eimeria mitis | reverse complement strand
GTTTAGGGTTTAGGGTTTAGGGTTTAGAACGAACGGCGATAGAGATGCTGCGGCTTTGATCCTCAATGAAGGTTCCGACTTTAACGAAGAGTTCTTTGCCTGTATAGAAACCGAGGGTTTAGGGTTTAGGGTTTCTAGGGTTTAGGGTTTTGAGGGTTTAGGGTTTTGAGGGTTTAGGGTTTTTGAGGGTTTAGGGTTTAGGGTTTACCTTTTGTATGGATTGCTATGCGGTGCTTCGATAAACCCTCGCTATGCAGCAGCCCCTTCGTCCGCAGCACGA
>NW_013576829.1:0-269 GCF_000499745.2 Eimeria mitis | reverse complement strand
CCCACCCCCCACCCCCTAAACCCTAAACCCTAAACCCTAAACCCTAAACCCTAGATACCAAGAGAACCACTGCCGCTGTGTGTGTTGAGGTCTGTGGGGAGAGGCAAAGCCCCAAAGGCGGAGCACTCCTCCAGGGGGGAGGAGACAGCATCGGCTGCAGCCACCGAGTGTACAGACAGGTGCAGCGAGAAACGTAAACAAACAGAACCCTGAACATATACATATACATACATATATATAT
This sequence comes from Eimeria mitis, assembly GCF_000499745.2. NCBI lineage: Eukaryota > Apicomplexa > Conoidasida > Eucoccidiorida > Eimeriidae > Eimeria > Eimeria mitis. The sequence continues at coordinate 28 of NW_013576829.1, read as the reverse complement.
ATATATATATATATATATATGGTATACG
>NW_013576828.1:692-1655 GCF_000499745.2 Eimeria mitis | reverse complement strand
CAGAAGCAGCTCGGGAGAGCGAAGAGCAGCATAAAGAGAGAAAAAGGAAACAGACAAACGAAAAGAGACAAACAAAAAAAGAGAGAAAAACAAAAAGGAGAGAAACAAAAAGAAAGGAGACAAAAAAGAAACAGAATAAAAAAACTGACGCGGATTCTCTCGTCGTCTTCTTCTTATTTCCTCCTTCACCTCCGCCGGTGTCTCCTGCAAACACCCCCATAAACCCTAAACCCTAAACCCTAAACCCTAAAACCTAAATCATAAGCGCAAGTCCCTAGTCGACTGTTGACAACAGTGCCACCTTGGCTGTTCCCTTTCGTTCTAGGGTTTAGGGTTTAGTAGGGTTTAGGGTTTAAGAGTCGTTAAGGGCCCCCCGGGGGCCCCATCAATGTTCTCATAAGGGCCCCCAGTGCCTCTGGGGGCCCCCTTCCTCCTCTGGGGGCCCCTACGGTGCCCTTGGGGGCCCCCAACCCCCCACTGTGGCATTGGGGGCCCCTTATAACATGCGGGGACCCCGCGCGGCTGCGGGGGGCCATATTTCCCGTTAGAGGCCCTCTGTTTCTGGGGGGGCCCCTGTGGCTTCGGGGGCCCCCCAAGGGCACAGGGGGGCCCCTAGGGGGGCAGCGCGTTGTATGGGGGCCCCCTTGCGATTGCAGCCTCACATCGGGGACATCTTGGGCTGCTGAGAAAGCTCCTGCTGCTTCTACGACGGCTTCTCCATCTCCCCTAAGAAGTAGCAGCAGCAGCAGCAGAAGCAGCAGCAGAAGCAGCAGTTGCAGCAGCGGCAGTTGCAGCAGCAAGAGACACGGACAGGTGTGAGGCCCGCAGCATGAAGATAACGCACATGAAGGGGCCCCAAAGGGCCCCCCAACCGTGTCGTGATGGTCGTTGCTGTTGCTGTCGCTGCTCTTGCTGCTATTGCTGTTACTGCTGCTGTTGCTGCTGCTGTTGCTGCTGCTGCTA
>NW_013576828.1:0-592 GCF_000499745.2 Eimeria mitis | reverse complement strand
ACGGTGCCCTTGGGGGCCCCCGACCCCCCACTGTGGCACTGGGGGCCCCTTGTAACATGCGGGGGCCCCGCGCGGCTGCGGGGGGCCATATTTCCCCTTAGAGGCCGTCGGTTGCTGGGGGGCCCCCAAGGGCACAGGGGGGCCCCTAGGGGGGCAGCGCGTTGTATGGTGGCCCCCTCGCGATTGCAGCCTCACATCGGGGACGTCTTGGGCTGCTGAGAAAGCTCCTGCTGCTTCTACGATGGCTTCTCCATCTCCCCTAAGAAGCAGCAGCAGCAGCAGCAGCAGCAGCAGAAGCAGCAGCAGCAGTTGCAGCAGCGGCAGTTGCAGCAGCAAGAGACACGGACAGATGTAAGGCCCGCAGCAAGAAGCTAACGCACATGAAGGGGCCCCAAAGGGCCCCTCAAAGATGTTGTGATGGCCGTTGCTGTTGCTGTCGCTGCTCTTGCTGTTATTGCTGTCACTGCTGCTGCTGCTGCTGCTGTTGCTGCTCCTGCTGCTTGCTGGGCAGAAGCAAGAGGGGACTCACCGAGCTGCAGGGAGGCCGGGTTGCTGCCCGTCCATAGCAGAAGGGCGGAGAGGGAGGGAGCTC
>NW_013576827.1:845-1566 GCF_000499745.2 Eimeria mitis | reverse complement strand
TATATATATATATATATACACATGTCACATGCATGCATGCAGACAAACAAGAATGTTATCAAGAGCAATGGACGTGGGTCTATCTACCGGCATATTTCTTTCTTCTTTTTCTTTTTGTCTCTTTCTCTTTCGTCTCCACGCCTTTCCTCTTTCTCTTCTTCTCTCTGCTATCATACACGACCCCTCTCTACCCCTTAAAGTATTAACACAAAACAAATACTATACCCAAACTAAACCACACCCAACGGGGCCCCCGGGGGCCCCCTGCGAACGTAGTACCCGGGGGGGCCCCTGGGGGCCCCCCAGGGGGCCCCGCTGTGAAGGCTTTATCAGGACCGTTGGGGGCCCCTGGGGGGCCCCCAGGGGGGCCCCAAGGAGAGGGGGGCCCCCAGGGTACTGATGAGGATAAAGGGGTTGAAAACGAATGGCCAAAGACAAGAGATGATGTGCTGATGAGGGTTCTGAAGAAACTGCATGGAGTAGACTTCGGGTGGGGCTTTTTACTTTTGCATGCATGCATGCATGCATGCATGCATGCATGCAGATGGATATATATATATATATACGCATGCAGAATGTGTGTGTGTGTGTGTGTGTGTGTGCATGCATGTATGTATGTAGATGTTGATATAATGTATGTATGCTATGTATGTATGTATATATATACACAGCCCCAAACATGCATGCATGCATGCATGCATGCATGCATTCGAGTGTCTCC
>NW_013576827.1:0-801 GCF_000499745.2 Eimeria mitis | reverse complement strand
AAAAAAAAAAAAAAAAAAAAAAAAAACAAACAAACATGCATGCATGCATGCATGCATGCATATCTCTGTGTATATGTTCTGTTGCTGCAGCCCCACTCCCCTCGATGTAGAGTCTCAGGCTCTCCGCCTCATCGACGCCGCCACTAACCCAACCAACCTAGCCACCATGTACCCAGGCTGGTGCCCTTTCTGGTAATACACACTCCATGGGGGCCCCCAAGGGGGCCCCCAAGGGGGCCCCCAAGGGGGGGCCCCCCAGGGGGCCCCCAACGGGGTGCCCCCAGGGGACCCCCAAGGTGGCGCCCCCCAGGGGGCCCCCTACAAGCGGCCCCCCGGAGGGGGGGCCCCAGAAAGGGGCCCCCCAGGGGGGCCCCCAGAAGGGCCCCCCATGGGGGTTCTTCAGGGGCCCCCCCCATGATGGGGGCCCCTCAGGGGGGCCCCTAATGGGGGCCCCTGAGGGGGGCCGCAAATGGGGGCCCCTCAGGGGGGCCCCCCAGGGGGTATTCTGTAAGGGAGAGAGGGGCCCCTCTGTTGGGGCCCCGCAAGGGAGAATTGGGTATTCTTAGGGACCGCAGGGGGGCCCCCAAATGGGCCGCATGGGGCCCTTAAGGGGCCCCCTGGGGGGCCCCTCAGCGTCCTGAAGGGGCCCCCGGGGGGCCCCCGGGGGGACCCCCCTTGAGGGATTAAAGGGGGCTTTCGGGGGCAGGCAGCGCATGCGTAGGGCCCCCTGGGGGCCCCCCTCAGGGGGCCCCCTAATGACCAAATGGGGGCCCCCATGGGGGCCCCCAGGGGCCCCCGGAG
>NW_013576826.1:1990-2106 GCF_000499745.2 Eimeria mitis | reverse complement strand
CGAAGACAGATACGATATATCCACGTGAAACAAAGGACCGTTTTTCTCGCTGTTTGCCCCTATCGCGTATTGCGCTGTACACGCACTGCCGCACAAATTCGCAGAGATCGTTTATG
>NW_013576826.1:1743-1890 GCF_000499745.2 Eimeria mitis | reverse complement strand
TGTCCCTATCGTGTATTGCGCCGTACACGTACTGCCGCACAAATTCGCAGAGATCATTTATAGTGTTAGCTGCAGTCGCAGTGCAGATCCCGTGGCGCTCTAAACCTTGAACACTTAGGAACCTAGGGCGAGCAAAGCTGAAGCAGG
>NW_013576826.1:1566-1643 GCF_000499745.2 Eimeria mitis | reverse complement strand
TCGAATCGCCTGAAAGGTAACAATACTCATGATCAGCCACACGAGATGCCTTCGCGTCTACCGACAAACGGGCCAGG
>NW_013576826.1:1347-1466 GCF_000499745.2 Eimeria mitis | reverse complement strand
CTACCAGATGACAAAGCTGATCTCACGCAGGGCACTCCAAGTGAGCCCAAGACCGAACCCAAGTGCAGGAAGACGCATCTGGATGCATGCGTTAGCCCTGTAGGGTAGCGGAACGTTGA
>NW_013576826.1:938-1247 GCF_000499745.2 Eimeria mitis | reverse complement strand
ACTGCATAATCGCACGAAGCTTATGCAAGCACCCCAACTAACATGCAGCGAAATAATACATTTACGCCTACCAGAAGACAAAGCTCATCTCACGCAGGGCACGTGAAGGGAGCGCACGGCCGAACCCCAAATGCAGGACGACGCGTCTGGAGTCACGCATTAGCCCTGTCGAGTAGCGGAAGGTTGGAAAAAAACGAGATTCGGAAACGCCGAAGACGAAGACGGCATATACCTCACAAGAACCAGGAGATACGTAGTGGGTCGCGCGCTCCGGCTTATAATTTCGGAAAGGCGCGACGAACACACCGG
>NW_013576826.1:414-838 GCF_000499745.2 Eimeria mitis | reverse complement strand
ACGACGCGTCTGGAGTCACGCATTAGCCCTGTCGAGTAGCGGAAGGTTGGAAAAAAACGAGATTCGGAAAAGTCGAAGACGAAGACGGTATATACCTCACATGAACCAGGGGATACGTAGTGGGTCCCGCGCTCTGGCTTATAATTTTGGAAAGGCGCGACGAACACACCGCCACGAGATGGCTACATCGAATGAATATATGCTGCATATTCATACACGACATGTACTCCGAACACAAAGCGGTTCAAGTGATTGAGCAAAGCCAAGAACACCCGCCTGCACAAGGAGCTGCGCTTAATTTTGTGTTAGACAATAGGTACATAATGTGTCAAGGCTTTTGCGCTTTTCTGCCTAAGCGCCACGAATATCTCAACAATTCATGCTTGTCACGCAGTCGGCCGCTGTCGCCTTGCTATTCTCATTT
>NW_013576826.1:0-314 GCF_000499745.2 Eimeria mitis | reverse complement strand
CAAAGCCAAGAACACCCGCCTGCACAAGGAGCTGCGCTTAATTTTGTGTTAGACAATAGGTACATAATGTCAAGGCTTTTGCGCTTTTCTGCCTAAGCGCCACGAATCTCTCAACAATTCGTGCTTGTCACGCAGTCGGCCGCTATCGCCTTGCTATTCTCATTCTCCGTCAGACACCGCGCATCCTACCTAGCCTGCCTGAGCGGCAACGCTACTGATCGTTTGATGCGAAATAACTGCGCAAACGCTGCTGCCTCTGACCACGGACTGCGCTGCACGCGCGTTGCCGCACGAATTCTGTCACAGCCCCCAAC
>NW_013576825.1:827-1566 GCF_000499745.2 Eimeria mitis | reverse complement strand
AATAGCAGTGTCAGTGACGACTCTGGTGAAGCATGAATGGAAGAACGGTGCTGGCGAGAATTGTGTGAAACGCTGCATGCGTTTGCCGAGCCATAGCGTAGCTTCTGGAACAAATGCCGTAGAGGCGTCAGCTGACCGTGTAGAATACAAAGTGAACTTTGGGAGGACAAATGATGGTGTGGGAGCAGTTGTCCTCTAGTCTTTTGCATGCCGCCTGTGGAGGCGGGGGACGCCAATTAGGCAGGTATGGAACAAACGGTGTGCCAGTTGTCCAGACGTGGCGCCTGCTGTAGCAGGTGGCTGTGCCTTCGCCGGAATACTGTACGGCTACCCGCAGAGGTGTGGTTGCATCTCAGCAGAGGCGCGTATCGTTCATCTGCAGAGGACAGATAGTTCGACGGTTCGGCTACGATGACGCTGGGCGCTCGGTGGCCACACGAATCCCGCATCGCGCCTGTGTTCAGGAACAGTAGAGGGTGCAAGGAGGAGCGTTGGCTTTCGGAGAGTATTGTTCGTGCTGGGTGTGGTGAAGCGTGAGTGGAAGAACGATGTCGGCGACAGTGGCTTGCAATGCTTCCTACTGTTAAATAGCCATTGTGTAGCCTTCGCGCAGAGGCCGCATGCGCTGGTGGCGAAGCCGACGAGAATAATGCGTGCTCTGGGAGGTTAGATGCGTCTGTGCAACCGAATGTTGGTTGCCGTTAGGGATGCAGCTCCGGAGTAGGTCATCAGCAACTAG
>NW_013576825.1:0-752 GCF_000499745.2 Eimeria mitis | reverse complement strand
GGAAGCTGAGGCTGCTTGTGAGCAACCTTGTGTAGAGTGCGACTGCAAATGGCGCTGGATCAGCCTGTTCTGTTGTGTTAGCGGTTGGCACTTTGTTGACTGCCCAGCCGAACGAATCCCACAGAACGCATGCGCTCAGGAATGGTAGAGGTTGCTAGGTTTAACGTCGACATTAGGAGGGCACTGCTCATGGTGCGTGCGGTGGTGATGCATGAGCGGAGGCGCGATGGCGACGATAATTATTTGAACGGCAGCACGCGTTTGGCGAGCCAACGTGTGTCTTCTGCCACAAATGGCATAGGGTTTGCGGCCAACGCCGAAGGCTACCAAGTGTGTGTTGCAAGGAGAAGCGGCTGTGGGGGAACCGCGATGAGTTATTATCCTTACGCTTGCAAGCCGTGGAGTACCTCAGAAACGATAGCCGCTGGCTGGGAAGATTGGAGACGCAGTAGGTCGCATTTGGAGTCTTGTGCAGCAAGTGGCTGGCGCGTTGTAGAGAGTGCGTGTGGTGGCTGTCAAAGCTTAGGCTGCTGGTGCGCAACCCTGTGTAGACTGCGGCTGCAGATGGCGGCTGGCTCGACTATTGATTTATGACGGTGACAAGATGTTTGTTGACAGCCGGGTCGCACGAATCCCGCAGCGTTGGTGCGCTGAGGAACGGCATAAGGTTCCACGAGGGGCATCGACGTTCGAATAGCAGTGTCAGTGACGACTCTGGTGAAGCATGAATGGAAGAACGGTGCTGGCGAGAA
>NW_013576824.1:13686-14021 GCF_000499745.2 Eimeria mitis | reverse complement strand
TTTTTTTGGGGTTATAGGTGTGTAGATACTCTACTTTACTACTACGTAAGATATTCCTACGTTAGGAGCTATACCCGGGTCTGTAGATACATACACATTTATATTTATGTTTATACTTGTATTTATATTTATTTTTTTGTTTTTATTTTTTTTCTGTTTATTTATTCATGTATTTATTTATTTATTTATTTATTTATTTATTTATTTATTTATTTATTTACCTCTTTTTCTTAGTTTTTTAGCGAGCTCTACGTGGGGTAATTTTGTATCATAAAAAAACAAAAAACACAAAACCATTTATTTTTTTTGTAATTTATTTATTTATATATTATTAA
>NW_013576824.1:11056-12244 GCF_000499745.2 Eimeria mitis | reverse complement strand
CTCTATTCCTTTTGAGTCTATTCTATCATACTTTTCTGGGTTTGTATAAAGCAACCCCGCATATCTTTTTATAAAAAAAAAACAAAAAAAATAAAAAAAAAACGAAAAAAAAAGGAAATAAAACCAAACAAAGACAGACCAAACCAAAAAAACAAAATAAATAAAAACAAATAAAAATAAAATAAATACCTCTATTCCTTTTGAGTCTATTCTATCATACTTTTCTGGGTTTGTATAAAGCAACCCCGCATATCTTTTTTTATAAAAAAAAAACAAAAAAAATAAAAAAAAAACGAAAAAAAAAGGAAATAAAACCAAACAAAGACAGACCAAACCAAAAAAACAAAATAAATAAAAATAAATAAAAATAAAATAAATACCTCTATTCCTTTTGAGTCTATTCTATCATACTTTTCTGGGTTTGTATAAAGCAACCCCGCATATCTTTTAATAAAAAAAAAATAAAAAAATAAAAAAAAAACGAAAAAAAAGGAAATAAAACCAAACAAAGACAGACCAAACCAAAAAAACAAAATAAATAAAAATAAATAAAAATAAAATAAATACCTCTATTCCTTTTGAGTCTATTCTATCATACTTTTCTGGGTTTGTATAAAGCAACCCCGCATATCTTTTTTTATTCATCAATAAAAAAGGAGAATAAACTTTTTCAAATTCTAAACGAATAGGATAAAGAAACTCCCCGCTTAGCTTTGCTGCTGCTTCTTTGCCTGCATAACACACAAATATATATAATTTTTTTTTTTTTATTTTTTATTTTGTTTTTTTATTTATTTTATTGTTTTACTTATTTTGTCTGTTTGTTTGTTTGTTTGTTTTTTTGGGTATTTATTAGGGTTTAGGGTTTAGGGTTTAGGGTTTGGGGTTTAGGGTATATACATGTATAGATGTATGTATTGTATATTAGGTATTATATATATTATAGAATATACATATATATTTTATATTATATATAATAAATATTATATAAAGTATATAAATAAATAAATAAATAAATAAATACACACATAAATGCATACATACATAAACAGATAAACAAACAAATAAACAAATAAACAAATAAACAAATAAACAAATAAATAAATAAACAAATAAACAAATAAACAAACAAACAAACAAATGAACAAATAAATAAACAACCAACCAAGCAAACAAAAAGCAGAAAAC
>NW_013576824.1:6102-6816 GCF_000499745.2 Eimeria mitis | reverse complement strand
AAAAAAAAAAAAAAAAAAAAAAAAAAAAAAAAAAAAAAAAAAAAAAAAAAAAAAAAAAAAAAAGAAAGTACTTACTTTTTGTTCTTTAAGAAACTCTGCGGATACAAAGTTAAGCGAATAACTTTTGAGTTTATGTTCTCTTCTCACCAACTCAAAAACGTCAAACCATACACGGCCCTCTACCCCCACCTCTTTGTTCTCGTGCGTACCCAGCGCCCTGCATGCATGCATGCATAAACCCTAAACCCTAAACCCTAAACCCTAAACCCTAAACAGTAAATACTAAACCCTAAACCCTAAACAGTAAACAGTAAACAGTAAACACTAAACACTAAACAGTAAACCTCTTTGTTCTCGTGAGTACCCAGGGCCCTGCATCCATGCATGCATAAACCCTAAACCCTAAACACTAAACACTAAACCCTCGTGGGTACCCAGGGCCCTGCATGCATGCATGCATGCACAAACCCTAAACCCTAAACCCTAAACCCTGATTACTAAACACTAAACCTCTTTGTTCTCGTGAGTACCCAGAGCCCTGCATGCGTAAACCCTAAACCCTAAACCCTAAACACTAAACCCTAAACACTAAACAGTAAATACTAGACGCTAAACTTCTTTGTTCTCGTGAGTACCCAGGGCCCTGCATGCATGAAAACCCTAAACCCTAAACCCTAAACCCTAAACACTAAACCCTAGACACGACTACACCAA
>NW_013576824.1:3200-4434 GCF_000499745.2 Eimeria mitis | reverse complement strand
AAAAAAAAAAAAAAAAAAAAAAAAAAAAAAAAAAAAAAAAAACAGCAAGAGGAATAGAAAGAAGGCCAAACGAGTATCTGTGTGTATTGTAACTACCTAACCACCCAAAATACAAAAAAATAAAAATAAAAAGAATAAATATATAAATAAAAATAATAAATATAAAAATAAAATAATAAAAATTAAATAAAAATAATAAATATATAAACAAAAATAATAAATAATTAAATAAAAATAATAAATATATAAATAAAAAGAATGAACATTAAAATAAAAATAATAAAAATAAAATAAAATAATAAAAAATAAAATAAAAATAATAAAAAATAAAATAAAATACCAAAAGAAAGCAAACGAAGAGGCGGCAGTGATTGATGTTCTCCCTCTAAAGGTAAAGCTTGTATATTAAACATTAAAATAAAAAGAATAAATATAAAAATAAAACAATAAAAATAAAATAAAAATAATAAATATATAAATAAAATAAATAAAATAAAATAAAATACCGAAAGAAAGCAAACGAAGAGGCGGCAGTGATTGATGTTCTCCCTCTAAAGGTAAAGCTTGTATATTAAACATTAAAATAAAAAGAATAAATAATTAAATAAAAACAATAAACATATAAATAAAATAATAAAAATAAAATAAAATAAATAAAATAAAATAAAATAAAATAAAATACCGAAAGAAAGCAAACGAAGAGGCGGCAGTGATTGATGTTCTCCCTCTAAAGGTAAAGCTTGTATATTAAACATTAAAATAAAAAGAATAAATATAAAAATAAAACAATAAAAACAAAATAAAAAGAATAAATATATAAATAAAATAAAAAAAATAAAATAAAATAAATAAAATAAAATAAAATACCGAAAGAAAGCAAACGAAGAGGCGGCAGTGATTGATATTCTCCCTCTACAGGTAAAGCTTGTATATCAGCATAATGTATATCGATCTCTTGCTGGCACCTAGTCTCTCGCAGGGATGGTTGTCTCACCACATATCGGCCTTTTTTAGCTGAAAAAAACAATTAAAATGTATTTAATACTCTTTATTTTGTTTTAATTATATAAAATAAAAAAAAAAGAAAAAAAAAACGAAAAAATAGACGTGAAAATGCTCCGTATACACCCCATGGAGATACAGAAAAAAAAAAAAAAAGAAACGTCAACTCGAGATATCAACAGAAAGAGAAAAAATAAAAAAGAAATGTTTGCATGCAACATAAATACAAATA
>NW_013576824.1:1059-3179 GCF_000499745.2 Eimeria mitis | reverse complement strand
AAAAAAAAAAAAAAAAAAAAAAGAAAAAGAAAGAGAGAATGATACAGAAACACGTCCACAGACTATATACATAAACTGAATAAGCAAGCAGAAATCTGTTGTTTTTTTGTGTTCTTATAAATATTAAAATAATTAAAATAATTAAAATAAATAAAATAAATAAAATAAATAAAATTAATATTTTTTATAATATAAAAACAGCAACATAACAAAAACTGTGTTGTTCTTGTTTTTATGTTTAATATTATTAATATTATAATTGTATTTCAACTACAGCTGCGTTATCGTGCCACTATTAAAAAATAATATTCACAATATAAATAATAAAAATAATAATAAAAATAATAAAACAAAATAAAATTAAAAATAATAAAACAAAATAAAACAAAATAAAATAAATATATCTTGCCTTTGATCCAGCAGCAGCCGGTGACCTCAGCATCAACCATAAAGCGCAAAACAAAAGGTATATTGCCAGTACAATAAAAACAACAGCAAAAATAATAAAACAAAATTAATAATAATAAAATAATAAAATAAAATAAAACAAAACAAAGATATCTTGCCTTTGATCCAGCAGCAGCCGGTGACCTCAGCATCAACCATAAAGCGCAACACAAAAGGTATATTAGCAGTAAAATAAAAACAACAAAAACAAAAATAATAAAAATAATAAAACAAAATAAAATTAAAAATAAAAAAACAAAATAAATTAAATATATCTTGCCTTTGATCCAGCAGCAGCCGGTGACCTCAGCATCAACCATAAAGCGCAAAACAAAAGGTATATTAGCCTCATAAGCAGTTGTCGGTAAAATAATTTTTTCTGCGGAAAAATATTTAAATTTTTGCGGCAAAAAAAAGCGAATTCCGCTTTCAATAAAACCACGAATAGAAGCTATTAACTGCGGTGATGCTGCTGTTATACGAAAAAATAATTGATCCTTTTTTGACGCAGAATAGTACATTACAGACTGAAATAAACACACAAAACATATATTTTTGTCTTCTTTTTATTATATTTATTTTGTTTTTTTCTTTTTTCGCTTTTTTTGCGGGTTTTTTTGATGCTTGGGGACTATAAATATGAAATATGCATACAGTGGAATGTATACTGGTGGCTGAAACACAAAAAAATAAAAAAAAATTAGTTTCGTTTTTCTCGATTTTATTTTATTTTATTTAAATTATAATGCATAAAAAATCAAAAATAAATAAAAAATAAATAAAAAATAAATCAGAATAAGAGAAGAAATGAAACAGAAAAAAAAGAAAAAACCAGCAGCATCTGTTGCTGCCGCACGCTTATGGTGGTGTTTTTTTGAATCTATGCATTAATAAATTAAATTAATTAATTAATTAATAATAAATTATATAAAATTAATAATTTTTATGGTTTGTTGTGTTGTTTTTTTTTTGTTTTTTTTGTTTTTTTTTTGTTTACTGGGCTGTGTTTCTGCTGTATTTGAGAATGTGAAAAAAACATGAAAAAAAAACACAATCAAGCGGGGAAATAAATAAATAAATAAATAAATAATATATCAATAAATAGAAAATAAAAAAATAAACAAATATATATATTTATTTATTTATTTTTTCTTTTTTCTTACCTCCTTTTGCTCAAGGCGAACGTCTAGGATTCGCCGTTCAAATGATTTCCCCTGTGCGTGGCTCTTCAATAGAAAATCCTAAAATAAAAAAAAATAAAAAAAAATAAAATAAAATAAAATAAAATAAAATAAAAAATAAATAAAAATAAAATATTATTTTATTCATTCATCTTCTACTCGTTATACAATTTATTTCATATTTATTCATATCCATCAACATTCATATTAATATTAATATTAATATTAATATTAATATTAATATTAATATTAATATTTACATTCTTATTTATATCTGCATATCTGACATACGCATATTAATATTTATATTTATATTAATATTCATATATATGCATGCATATGTCACATTAATATTAATATTAATATTTATATTTATATTTATATTAATATTAATATTTATATTTATATTTATATTTATATTTATATTTATAACCCCATTGATATCAATATAAACATTTACATTCATATTCATATTCATATGCATATTCATAT
>NW_013576823.1:1513-1837 GCF_000499745.2 Eimeria mitis | reverse complement strand
AACACACAACACCCCTACCCAGTAACACACACACACACAACAACCCCACCCAGGAACACACAGCAACCCCACCTAGTAACACACAACAACCCCACCCAGTAACACACAGACAACAACCCCACCCAGTAACACACAACAACCCCACCCGCAGTAAGACACAAACAACAACCCCACCCAGTAACACACACACACAGCACGAACGCAGCACACAGCAGCAGCAGCACCACCACCACCACCAGGACCAGCACCAGCAGCAGCAGCAGCAGCAGCAGCAGGAGCAGCAGCAGCACCAGCAGCAGCAGGAGCAGCAGCAGGAGCAGCAGC
>NW_013576823.1:1092-1413 GCF_000499745.2 Eimeria mitis | reverse complement strand
GTAACACACACACAACAACCCCACCCAGTAACACACACACACAACAACCCCACCCAGTAACACGCACACAACAACCCCACCCAGTAACAAAGCACGAACGCAGCACCAGCAACACAGCAGCAGCAGCACCACCACCAGCACCAGCAGCAGCAGCAGCAGCAGCAGCAGCAGCAGCAGCAGCAGGAGCAGCAGCAGGAAGAAGAATAACATACTCTGAGCGTATCTGGTTGTGTTGAGTTTGCATATAAAGCCAAAGAAGTAATAGTATGGGGGAGCCAGGAAGGGACAGAATAAGGAGACACCGCAACAAGAGACACCAGA
>NW_013576823.1:740-992 GCF_000499745.2 Eimeria mitis | reverse complement strand
TGTCTTTGTCTTTGTCTTTGTCTTTGTCTTTGTCTTTGTTTATTTTATTTTTATTTTTATTTTCTTCTGTCTCCTCTTTTTTATATTTATTTTTATTTATACGTAATACTGCAGGGCCAGCAAGACAAAGAAATACCCTAGAATAAAACCTACACAAACACAAAGACAAAGACAAAGACAAAGACAAAGACAAAGAAAAATATATAAATATAAATATAAATATAAATATAAATATAAATATAAATATAAATG
>NW_013576823.1:0-640 GCF_000499745.2 Eimeria mitis | reverse complement strand
AGGGCCAGCAAGACAAAGAAATACCCTAGAATAAAACCTACACAAACACAAAGACAAAGACAAAGACAAATATATAAATATATATATAAATATAAAAATTAATATAAATATAAATATAAATGGAGATAAAGATAGAGATATAGATAGAGATAGAGACAGAGACAGAGATAGAGAAAAAGACAGAGATAGAAAGAGCCGTGAATAAGACTTATACAAAAAGAAAAAACAAAGACAAAGACAAAGACAACAAAGACAAAAGAAAAAGATGGAGACAGAGATATATCTAAAATATAGAGACGGAGACAAAGACAAAGACAAAGACAGAGACAAAGACAGAGAAAGAGATAGAGACAGAGGCAGAGACAGAGACAGATACAAAGACAAAGACTGAGGCAGATAGAGAGACAGATAGAGAGACAAAGACAAAGAAAGAGACAGATAAAGAGACAGATATAGAGACAAAGAAACACAGCTGTGTGTATTTATAAACACAAACATAAAAGGTAGATAAATAAAGAGACAAGACAAAAAAAATAAAAACAATAAAAATAAAACCGAGCGAAAAGTAAAAAAACAAGTATATATAATATATATATATATATAATATATATATATATATATATATATATATATATATATA
>NW_013576822.1:620-1567 GCF_000499745.2 Eimeria mitis | reverse complement strand
GACGTGCTCTTTAAAAGCTCCTCCGGTAGCTGAGCAAAAAGCGCTCGCCGTACAGCCAGTTCTGATGCCGATTCCACTTCCTGGGGTCCTACATGCGAAGATTCGGCAGCCCTAATATCGGTAGCAGAGGATGGAAGCTCCGCCACGTGAGTGTTGAACCCGAAAATGCAAGACCGCATCAGCGGGCTGACCTCCACCAATTCTGGCGCAGCAACAAGAGTTCGTGGGCTGTTGCATTTTGGTTCATTGCCTGCCGCGGGGGCGGCACGCGGAAATTCGCGCATAGGTCTTCGCTGCCCCAGTATATGCGTTCCTAGTTCATCGCCCGCCCTTCGTTGCACTCGGGGCAACAAAAGTCCACAGGAACACTGGTAGGTCAGCTGTACTGTGAAAATAGCACGGTTGGATGTGCTGGTCCACCCCTATGTGGAAGCCTGGCCAACTTTTTCTCGTGCACACAACGCAGCTCAAATAGAGGTACTAAGTGCGCAGCACGCTAATGGCAGTCAAAACCTGCAGTTGCATCCCAACAAGCGAAGGTGTGGATGATGCATATTCGAGCTTCAATGACAGCAAATAGACGTGGGAAAACCTTCACAAGCCCCTACAGAAAGCGCGTGGCCTCGAACAGCATCTATTGATCGTTTTGTCGTATTACCCTACCAGCCAGAGGAGGGTCCCGGGAACTCTCCTACAGCAAAACGCGGTTTAGCATGCCGATGCATGCGAGTTCCTCAAACACCGGAAGATGCTACACGTTGGTGCAGGAACAAAGGCTGCGGCGACCTTCTCATTAGCCTATACAGCAGTATGATTCTTGCTGTTGATACTTGCACACGCACTGCACCGCCTTCCACCTACGCAGAGAAGAGCTGTCTCGAAGTAGTGTGGTATCCAGGGAGCCCCAGAGTCAGTAACACGCCCGTTCAACTGGACAACGGGTTTTA
>NW_013576822.1:0-391 GCF_000499745.2 Eimeria mitis | reverse complement strand
CCTTGTTGACTCCGTGAGGGGCAGACAGTCCCAGGAGCTGAAAGAACGCCGGATGGAGAAGCTAAGGCAAGCCCCGCAAATCAAGATAAACAACACATCCTCATACCACCTCAATATGAGACCATACTGGAGAAATTACCCCTTTACTCCACGGAAACCGCACACCCGACGGGAGCGGGCGATGCTCCGACGTATAAGAAACGCTTCGATGCTCCGAGGATTCCGTAGAAAAAGAGCTCGCGGTGTCGTGGTGTCCTCGATTAAAGCGTAATTTCGAAAAGTGGGGTGGTAAAGATTCGGCAATTACGACTGAACATCTTGGGGGAACTGGAGCTCACGTTCAAGCGCAGAGGCACAGGCCGCTGCTGGGGGGTGGTGACTCCCAGACTAG
>NW_013576821.1:397-1568 GCF_000499745.2 Eimeria mitis | reverse complement strand
AATCAGCGAATCCATGCGCACGCTTGCGACGCAGGATTCTAGCGTCATGCATACAGCCGGAGCAGCACTGTCGACTGGGCGCAGACTGTGAGTAATCGTGCCAGATATTGTTAAAAGGGGTCGCAAATCCAGCGAGGCAGGATATCCTCACCCAATGCAGGGTGCAAGAGGGCAACTGGACCCTTCTAACACTGGAGTGCCCAAAACTAAATGTGGACTATATATAGAGCCGCAAACTGCTGGACGATACAAATCAGCAGCTCCCTATCAGACGAGGCATGCATGCATTTATGCAGTGCAGACGTTCAGTTATTGGCAGTTGCTGTCACAACAGGAACACGTCTACACGTTGGAGAAATCTTGTCACACGGCAACGACGTAGCGTTTACTGCTAGAGTTCGATCAACATAGGTGCATCTTGCATTGCCTGGGGCAGACCGGCTTTATATTTTTTTGCAGCTTCGAAGTGCGCTGCTGTGGTCAGACCTCAAGCGCCTTGGCGCACCCAAAAGCTCTATAGACGCAAAGAAACGACCACCGTTCCAGCGCCATGCTCTGATATTGTTTTCACTACCCATCTCACATCAAATCGTCACTATCAAAACAGCAATAACTCTGCACCATATGAAAATGCTGACCAGGATGTGGCCCTCTAGGCTCGTCGTGTTCGGGCACCTCCCCCTCTAGATGCCAAATGCAAGACAATTGGCATCCGCAGCTTTATCATCTAGCAGCGAGAGCAAAGTGATCTATCAGACGTCGTGGGCAACCCAAACTGCTACTCTAACCCAACCAATGCAGGCCGAAGTGAGATTGCTCACATTTATCTGCGTTATGCACACAGCGCGTGCAGCGCATCCTACAAATCAATGATATCGCCAATTCCAATGGATGATGTGCAGCCTGAGTGTCGACAGCTAACCACGTTCCTTCATCGCAAAGTGCAGGAATGTCAGCTGAACGCTCAGCGGTAGCTAGACAGCCTGCCTGTGGCCCACACCCACACACCCGCCGGACGCGCAAAACGGCCGTACCTGCAACCGCATCTCGTCTAAGCGTATGCCTCCTTCGCTCGTCTGCATAATGTGGAGACGCTTGTAGCTTAGTCCAGACACTTAGTGAGACTGTGCAAAACAACTACCTGCCCGCTGAAGCCAAAGGCTTCGGCAAG
>NW_013576821.1:0-296 GCF_000499745.2 Eimeria mitis | reverse complement strand
ACGCGAATGCGCACAGCATCGTCTTGCCCTCGGATTCCCTTCGTCGACGCTACATCCCACTGCGACCTGCGTAGAGAGTGCGGAACCACACAAAAACAGCCGTCGGCTTTAGAAGGATCCCCTGCAGACGTCGACTCCGCCCACCCATCCGGTAGACTCACTCCCCGTGTCCTGATGCGCCAACGATCCAGCGCGAAATTCAACATACCACTGAAGGAACGCGACATGCCAGTCCGCCCTCTCTGCATACCAACAGCGCTTGAAGCTTACTTCACCCGCGATATCGCAACTAGACG
>NW_013576820.1:1418-1569 GCF_000499745.2 Eimeria mitis | reverse complement strand
AAACACCACCATCTAAGAATATAAATATGCATTTGGAGGCTTTGAGGGTCTAGGGTTTAGGGTTTAGGGTCTAGGGTTTACATACACTGACACCAGTGTTGCATCGATCCACACCAGAGCGCGTCTCCCTCTCCTGCTGGGGTTTACGCTA
>NW_013576820.1:0-611 GCF_000499745.2 Eimeria mitis | reverse complement strand
ATATATATATATATATATATATATATATATATATATATATATATATATATATATATATATATGAAAATGTATGTGTAGATGCATATATATATATACTTTGTTGCAAGCTCCCTCCATCTATACACATTTCTCTTCTTTTTGATTTCTTTTTGATTTCTTTAATTTCTTTGATTTCTTTGAATTTTTTAATTTTTTTTAATTTTTTAGTTTTTTTGTTTTCGTTGATTTGTTTGTTTTTTTTTTTGATTTCTTCAATTTTCTTGATTTGTTTGATCAGTTTTACTTTTTTCGTTTATTTGATTTCTTTGCTTTCTTTGAATTTTTTAATTTCTTTGATTTCTTTGATTTCTTTGATTTCTTTGATTTCTTTGATTTCTCTGGTTCGTTTGATTTATTTTATTTCTGTGATTTTTCGTGTATCTGTTTGATTCCTTTGATTTGTATTTTCTGTTTTATTTATTTGATTCTTTGATTTTTTTGATTTCTTTGATTTCTTTGCTTTCTTTGATTTCTTTGATTTTTTTGATTTCTTTGAATTTTTTGTTTCACCTGATTTTTTGAATTTCTCGATTTCTTTGATTTCTTTGATTTCTTTGATTTCTTTGATTTCT
>NW_013576819.1:760-1569 GCF_000499745.2 Eimeria mitis | reverse complement strand
CAGCTGTATCCTAAACAAGCCAGTTCAACCCGGTTCCCTCATCCACCATTGCTCGACGATGCAACGCTCGCGGCGAGTTTTCTGTATTCATGCCTGCCACCAGACAACCTTGGCGGCAACATTACCCGCAACAGCACTAGACCGATGCACGCCCGTCTAGTGACATACCGGCTGGGAAGGCGCGCCAACGCGCGATTGCAACGACGGATCCGGTTTCGCTGCACTGTTGCCGGCGGGGCGCGCACTCCCGCTGCACGGCGCCAGGCCGCTCACGTATACACGTCGGCTACCTACATCTTCTCCGCCAAATATTCATGGTACACACAGCGGTTGGCGGACACGGGCGTGACCAGCGCAACCAAACAACCCAAACCTACGAGCAACTGCTCGACGATGCAGCTGGCCGTATTGGCGCTGCTTCTTGGAATACGCCTCCCTGCGAAACCCGCGAGAGTGCGAAATCTCCAAACCAAAACGCATACCACTATACATTTCACGCAAGCCACCGCGAACTCACTGCTGCCTTCAACCGCGTCGTGCGCTGCACATATACTGCCCCATGAATTCACCGATATCACTTGCTCTGCCAAACGCAGCCTCGCGGCATCTTCGACCCCTAGGCATCCAGAAAGGACACGGCTAAAGCAGAACGAGCTACGGCCTCTCCTCCACTCACCGGAAATCCAACAGCCTGCACNTTTACGCTGACCGACACCAATCCTGAAAGGGAGTAGCACCCATAACGGCGCCAACCAGATGCACTCCCGTTTAGCAACATACTTGCTGTGCACACCCACCCGCCATCACAC
>NW_013576819.1:0-515 GCF_000499745.2 Eimeria mitis | reverse complement strand
CTTTGCTGGCAAGCCACCAAGAGTCGGAAACCTCCAAGGCAAAAACGCGTATCAGTGGCCGGGTGACAGGTATCACTGAAAGGTCCCGTCATGGTGCCTTCCATCACGCTCTCAGCTGCACAGTTACTGCAGCACAAACCCGCCGACATCAGTTGTCTTGCCGCTTCCTGCTGCGCATCCTCGTTAAACAGTGCCGTTATGCCTTGAATCACTAGGTACCGCAGAACAACACGGTTGAAGCAGAAGCAGCTACTTCCTCCCCTCCGCCCATCCTAAATTCAAACCTCTGCGCAAATGCCCATCCGCATTCATGCCTGCCACCAGACAGCCTTGGCGGCAACACTACCCCCAACAGCACTAGACAGATGCACGCCCGTCTAGTGACATACCGGCTGCGCAGGCACGCCAACGCGCGATTGCAACGACGGATCCGGTTTCGCCGTACTACTCTCGTCGACCCGCGCACCCCCGCTGCACGGCGAAACGCCGCTCACGCATACACGTCGGCTACCTAC
>NW_013576818.1:957-1569 GCF_000499745.2 Eimeria mitis | reverse complement strand
AATCTGAAGGATACACAACACCTCACCATCCTCACAAATTATCTCGTGCTGCAGCATTAACCGTCTTTCACGCAACTAAAGTCATAAATAGGTCCATGCCCATCTGGCTATTGGTTTGTTCGCTTCAAGCGGCAGAACAGTGGGCTCGACCCACACCGCCAAGTCGTTCTGCGCCATTCGGTTGGGTGTCAAGGGCCTCCGTGAGTGCTGTAAAGCCACTTGCGTCGCAGAAGACCTGCAATAAAGGCGGACAGTAGCAAATGATCACTCCCAAGAAGCGCAGTTCAGAGCGAATGCACTCTGTATCCGCTTATGCAACTCTCTTCGGTGCACGCCAGCTAAAACCCTAGCACAAGGAAGCTGCTCCTTAGCCATCTACACTAAGAAAGCATCCACAAGAGACAGTAAGACACCCCAACAGCAAATGCATTGCTACTAGGTCAAGACGTACAACGGCAGCCGTGAAGCTCTCAACTTGCACGTCGAAGTCATCCGAGTACCTGCAGCAATGCACACAGACCGTCGAACTGCCTGCGGCTTGCTCTCAGGTTCTGCAGCTTAACCCCCCATCTGATTCCATACACGCCAGGCCAAACAACCAAACAGCCACCG
>NW_013576818.1:532-656 GCF_000499745.2 Eimeria mitis | reverse complement strand
CGTTCGCACCTCAAGGCAAGCCAACGCCAGTCCTGCGAGACTGCATCTCCCTGAAGACAAAATACGACAAACAAGCAGCAGGAGCAAATGCATGAATGCCAAATCACCTTAGGCTCACCTCGCC
>NW_013576818.1:0-263 GCF_000499745.2 Eimeria mitis | reverse complement strand
ACTGGCGGAAGTCCCTCCTTCCAACAAACGCACATAAAACCGCATTCCTCACCTGCTGCAGATACATATTTGACTCTCCGAGCCGTCGGATGCTGTGCAACCAGAGGTAAGCGAGTCTCTCTTAATACACAGCTAAAGTCTATCCGCAAAATCTACAGTTCCGCCCAAAGCAAAAACACGCAACACAGGATGCGGAGTAAAGGACGTTTGGCCGGGCTACGCACTGTACAGCGCTGCGCGCCACAGTTGCGACTTTCCAGGCT
>NW_013576817.1:14560-14831 GCF_000499745.2 Eimeria mitis | reverse complement strand
TGCTGCTGCTGCTGCTGCTGCTGCTGCTGCTGCTGCTGCTGCTGCTGCTCGAAGCATGTCGAGCCTGAGGCCAGAAGGTGTCTCCTTTCAGCAGCAAACCCTAAACCCTAAACCCTAAAGATCCTTGTGCTCAGTTGACTCTTCTATTACCTCATTCATCAGGGTTTAGGGTCTAGGGTTTAGGGTTTAGGGTTTAGGGTTTAGGGTTTAGGGTTTAGGGTTTGCCAGCCCGATACAGACAATCGGGAGGCTGCGGGTTTCGGCCCCAGGC
>NW_013576817.1:12453-14460 GCF_000499745.2 Eimeria mitis | reverse complement strand
TTAGGGTTTAGGGTTTAGGGTTTGCCAGCCCGATACAGACAATCGGGAGGCTGCGGGTTTCGGCCCCAGGTGTATAGGCAGCTCTGAGGTGTATAGGCAGCTCTGAGGTGTATACGCAGCTCTGGGGTGTATACGCAGCTCTGGGGTGTATACGCAGCTCTGAGGTGTATAGGCAGCTCTGAGGTGTATAGGCAGCATTGGGGTGTATATGCAGCTTTCTGATGGTTCTTTATAGTTGAGGTGTACATGCAGCTGAGGGTTTTGAGGTGTATGTACACCTGAAGCTCTAAGCTCTAGGGTTTAGGGTTTAGGGTTTAGGGTTTAGGGTTTAGGGTTTAGGGTTTAGGGTTTAGGAGATGGAGGATAAGGGTTTTGATGCGGTGGTGGATTTGCTGGGGCCCTCATACTGCCGCGTAGCTGAGGAGGTAAACCTAAACCCTAAACCCTAAACCCTAAACCCTAAACCCTAAACCCTAAACCCTAGATTCAGAGA
This sequence comes from Eimeria mitis, assembly GCF_000499745.2. Classification (NCBI taxonomy): domain Eukaryota; phylum Apicomplexa; class Conoidasida; order Eucoccidiorida; family Eimeriidae; genus Eimeria; species Eimeria mitis. The sequence goes on along the minus strand of NW_013576817.1, from coordinate 13,967 downwards.
AAAAGAGTGAAGAGAAGAAACAAAAAATACGAGCAGATAAACACAAAGAGAGAACGGTGTCTCTTCTTTCTCTTACATTAGGGTTTAGGGTTTAGGGTTTAGGGTTTAGGGTTTAGGGTTTGTGTATCTGTGGTGTATATACAGGCGACAAACTCCCAGCGCAGTCTGTATAGAAGGTAAGTATTTTATGATTCTACCCTAAACCCTAAACCCTAAACCCTAAACCCTAAACCCTAGACGGAGTGTTTATAGTTTACTAGTGTTTCTCAGTGTGTATGAGGGTGTATTAGGGTTTTCTAGCCTGTATTAGGGTTTAGGGTTTAGGGTTTAGGGTTTAGGGTTTAGGGTTCAAGGTTTAGGGTTTAGGGTTTAGCGTTTAGGGTTTAGGATTTAGGGTTTAGGGTTTAGGGTTTAGGGTTTAGGGTTTAGGGTTTACGAGGGTTTGTGTGTGCAGTTTACTAACTCAGCGTCGTTTGCCTGAGAAGGGTTGGTCGTCGCAGCAGCTGCAGCAGCTGCTGCTGCAGCTATCAGCAGCAGACGCAAACAACCAAATAAAAACAGCATCAGTAGGGGAGAGAGAAGGAAGGGTTTACAGCCCCCTCGTAGCACAACGACACTTCTTCTTTGCTCATGGTATTGGAAGGTAATTTATACAAAAGGGTTTAGGGTTTATGAGGGTTTACGAGGGTTTATGAGGGGTTATGAGGGTTTTTGAGGGTTTGTTGGGGTGTATTAGGTTTTATGAGGGTTTGTTGGGGTGCATTAGGGTTTATGAGGGTTTGTTGGGTTGTATTAGGGTTTATGAGGGTTTATGAGGGTTTATGAGGGTTTATGAGGGTTTATTAGGGTTTATTAGGGTTTATGAGGGTTTATGAGGGTGGAGATTTTAATCTTTCTGGTTTAGGGTTTAGGGTTCAGTGTGTAAAAGTCTGTTGATGCATATGGAAGGTCTAGGGTTTAGGGTTTAGGGTTTAGGGTTTAGGGTTTAGGGTTTAGGGTTTAGGGTTTGTTGCAGGTCTGGGGATATTTTCGCGTTACAGCCGAAGGCCGTTGGCTCTTCTCTTTTATATAAACTTTCGAGCTACTTAGCTCTAGATGCAATTCATATCTGCGGCATCAAGGCGAGGGTTTAGGGTTTAGGGTTTAGGGTTTAGGGTTTAGGGTTTAGGGTTTAGGGTTTATGTGTATGAGTTACACCCCCTCATTAATTTTTTTTTTTTTCCTGGCTGTATATGTATATCTAAATATATTTTTTTCTTTCTCTCTCTGTTTTTTCTTTATTTATTTTTTAATAAATTAGGGTTTAGGGTTTAGGGTTTAGGGTTTAGGGTTTAGGGTTTGTGGTTTCAGGCAGCGAAGGGTTGTTTGCCTCTTCCCCTGGCTACAGGCATGAGTATAAGTTTATGTTTAGTTTCACTAAAAAAAAAAAAAAAACAAAAAAGTAAATTTGTTATTCTCTCCAGAGTTGATCAAAAAGCTGTTATAAAAAGTATTCTACATGCAGGTACAATACG
>NW_013576817.1:10965-11206 GCF_000499745.2 Eimeria mitis | reverse complement strand
AAAACCCTAAACCCTAAACCCTAAACCCTAAACCCTAAACCCTAAACCCTAGACCTGAAACCCTAAGCTGAATTTATGTTTATTAAATAAATGGAGAGATGGGGTGTTAAACGATGTGTCTTTTGCTGCTGTTTCGACTCTTGCTGCTGCTACTTTTTGCTGCTGTTGCTGCCGCCTGCTGCTGCTGCTGCTGCTGCTGCTGCTGCTTCTCTTGCTGCTGCTGCTGCTGCTGCTGCTGCTG
>NW_013576817.1:10035-10265 GCF_000499745.2 Eimeria mitis | reverse complement strand
CGATATACCCAGCATCGCCAAAGTAAAACTGCTGCTGCTGCTGCTGCTGCAGTTGCTGCTGCTGCTGCTGCTGCTGCTGCTGGTGCTGCTGCTGGTGCTGCTGCTGTATATATATATTTATATATATACATTTGGGGTGTATGGTGAGGTGTATGTTTGTTTATTTGGGGTGTATACGCAGCTCTGTCAGCAGCGGGGGGTTTTTCATTTAGTTAATAACGCCTACGGCT
>NW_013576817.1:9769-9935 GCF_000499745.2 Eimeria mitis | reverse complement strand
ATATATATATATATATATATATATATATATATATATATATATATATATATATATATATATATTATATTTGGGGTGTATGTTGAGGTGTATGTGTGTTTATTTGGGGTGTATACGCAGCTCTGCCAGCAGCGGGGGGTTTTTCATTTAGTTAATAATGCCTACGGCC
>NW_013576817.1:9406-9556 GCF_000499745.2 Eimeria mitis | reverse complement strand
CTGCTGCTGCTGCTGCTGCTGCTGCTGCTGCTGCTGCTGCTGCTGCTGCTGCTGCTGCTGCAGGGGTTGCTGCTGGGGGGCGTAGACTTGGTGGTGTCTAGCACCGACAAAAATTTTATGGTTCCCGTGGGGGGGGCCCTCGTCTACGCC
>NW_013576817.1:8939-9194 GCF_000499745.2 Eimeria mitis | reverse complement strand
CTGCTGCTGCTGCTGCAACTGCTGCTGCTGCTGCTGCTGCTGCAACTGCTGCTGCTGCTGCTGCTGCTGCTGCTGCAAGTTGCATGCATGTTGTGTGTGTGTTGCTGCAGTTTGTTGTCTGCTGTGTCTTCTTGTTACGCCGGCCGCGCCAGCAGCAGCCCCATCCTTGACCTCTTCATCACTCTCCTACAAATGGGTTTGCTGCTGCTGCTGCTGCTGCTGCTGCTGCTGCTGCTGCTGGTGGTCTTGCTGCTG
>NW_013576817.1:5913-7229 GCF_000499745.2 Eimeria mitis | reverse complement strand
AGCAGCAGCTGTGTGTGTTGCGTGCAGTCTCCTTTTTGGGTGCTCAATTATTTCTCCGTCGATGCGCTGGACTCAGGGTCGTCGTACCAACAGAACAAAGTCTGTATTTTTTATTTTTTTATTTTTTTTATTTTTTTTTATTTTTTTTATTTTATTTATTTTGTTTATTTATTTTGTTTTATTTTGTTTTATTTTATTTATTTTATTTATTTTATTTTCCTTGACTTAGGGTCGTCGTACCAACAGAACAAAGTCTGTATTTTTTATTTTTATTTTTTTTATTTTTTTGTTTTATTTATTTTGTTTTATTTGTTTTATTTGTTTTCTTTTATTTATTTTATTTATTTTATTTATTTTATTTAGCTTGTTTTATTTTATTTTGTTTTATTTTCCTTGACTTAGGGTCGTCGTACCAACAGAACAAAGTTTGTATTTTTTTTTTATTTTATTTTATTTATTTTGTTTTATTTGTTTTATTTTATTTATTTTATTTATTTTATTTATTTTATTTATTTTATTTGTTCTATTTATTTTATTTAGCTTTATTTTGTTTTATTTTCCTTGACGTAGGGTCGTCGTACCAACAGAACAAAGTCTGTATTTTTTATTTTTCTATTTTTTTTATTTTTTTTTATTTTTTTTATTTTATTTATTTTGTTTATTTATTTTGTTTTATTTTGTTTTATTTTATTTATTTTATTTATTTTATTTTCCTTGACGTAGGGTCGTCGTACCAACAGAACAAAGTTTGTATTTTTTTTTTATTTTTTTGTTTTATTTATTTTGTTTTATTTGTTTTATTTGTTTTATTTTATTTATTTTATTTATTTTATTTATTGTATTTATTTTATGTGTTCTATTTATTTTATTTAGCTTTATTTTGTTTTATTTTCCTTGACTTAGGGTCGTCGTACCAACAGAACAAAGTCTGTATTTTTTTTTATTTTTTTATTTTTATTTTATTTATTTTATTTGTTTTTTTTATTTTGTTTTATTTATTTTATTTAATTTGTTTATTTTATTTATTTTATTTATTTTATTTATTTTTTTTATTTTGCTTGCCTTAGAGTCGTTGTACCAACACAACAAAGTTTGTATTTTCTCTTTTTTTTATTTTTTTATTTTATTTATTTTATTTATTTTATTTATTTTATTTATTTTATTTATTTTATTTATTTTGTTTGTCTTTATTTTATTTTATTTTGCATGTCTTTTATTTATTTATATTTTGTTTGTCTTTTATTTATTTTATTTTGTTTTGCTTGTCTTTTATTTATTTTATTTCATTTATTTTATTTTATTTTGCTTGTCTTTTA
>NW_013576817.1:4895-5813 GCF_000499745.2 Eimeria mitis | reverse complement strand
CACCACCACCACCAGCAGCAGCACCAGCAGCAGCAGCAGCAGCAGCAGCAGCAGCAGCAGCAGCAGCAGCTGTGTGTGTTGCGTGCAGTCTCCTTTTTGGGTGCTCAATTATTTCTCCGTCGATGCGCTGGGCTTAGGGTCGTCGTACCAACAGAACAAAGTTTGTATTTTTTTTATTTTTATTTTTTTTATTTTTATTTTATTTATTTTATTTATTTTATTTATTTTATTTATTTTATTTATTTTATTTAGCTTTATTTTGTTTTATTTTCCTTGACTCAGGGTCGTCGTACCAACAGAACAAAGTCTGTATTTTTTATTTTTTTTTTTTTATTTTTTTATTTTTTTTTATTTTATTTATTTTATTTATTTTGTTTTGTTTTGCTTGTCTTTTATTTATTTTGTTTTATTTTGTTTTATTTTATTTATTTTATTTTGTTTTATTTTCCTTGACTTACGGTCGTCGTACCAACAGAACAAAGTTTGTATTTTTTATTTTTTTATTTATTTATTTTTTTATTTTTTTTTATCTTATTTATTTTATTTATTTTGTTTTGTTTTGCTTTTCTTTTATTTATTTTGTTTTATTTTGTTTTATTTTATTTATTTTATTTATTTTATTTAGCTTGTTTTATTTTATTCTGTTTTATTTTCCTTGACTTACGGTCGTTGTACCCTCACAACAAAGTTTGTCTTTTCTCTTTTTTTTATTTTATTTATTTTATTTATTTTATTTAATTTATTTAATTTATTTATTTTGTTTGTCTTTTATTTATTTCATTCTATTTTGCTTTTCTTGTACTTATTTATTTCATTTATTTTATTTTATTTTGATTGTCTTTTTATTTATTTTATTTTATTTATTTTATTTTATTTTGATTGTTTGCCTGCTTTCATTTTATTTTATATATTTACATA
>NW_013576817.1:3368-3653 GCF_000499745.2 Eimeria mitis | reverse complement strand
TAGGGGGCCCCTTATATCCTCGGGGGCCCCCCTGGGGGGCCCCCAGGGGCCCCCCTAGGGGGGCCCCCGCCTACGCACCGAGTGGTATTTTATGATTACTACAGACTATTTGCTACTATTAAGAAGAAGAATAATAATTATTATTTTTATTGTAATTTTTATTTATTTTTTATTTTTTTTTTTTTTTTATTTTTTTATTTTTTTATTTTTTTATTTTTTTTAATTTGTTTGGGAGAGGGGAGACACTAGGGCTGTGTATACAAATAAAAACAAAATAAATAAATA
>NW_013576817.1:2488-3268 GCF_000499745.2 Eimeria mitis | reverse complement strand
TTTTTTTAGGTGTTAGTGTGGGGGGGGTCTCTATCACCAGCTTCGGCAGCCACTGTAAATACAAATGGCCTTACTGCTCCATTGCATGCGCTATAGGTAAGCAGCAGCAGCAGCAGCAGCAGCAGCAGCAACAGAAGTAGCAGCAACAGCAGTAGCAGCAACAGCAGCAGCAGCAGGAACACCAGCAGCAGCAACAGCAGCAGGAACAACAGCAGCAGCAGGAGCAGAAACAGCAGTAGCAGCAGCAGCAGCAGCAACAGCAGCAGCAGCAGCAGCAGACTGAGTATATAGAGAAGAAACGCATGCATATTTGGGGCTGCATGCATTGGGGTGTATGTGCAGGTGCAGAGGAAGAAGAAATTGATTTATTTTTAAATCGTTTTGTCTCCGTTATAAGAGAAACAATAAAAATAAAAAATAAAAAAAATATAAATACACAAATAAATACACAAACAGAACAAACACAAAAAGAAAAAGAAAAATATAAAAATAAAGATAAACAAATAGAAAGAGAAGAAGAGACAGAAAAAAAGGATAAACAAACATAAACAAAAAAAAATAAACAAAAAAATAAAGAAGAAGAAAATCAATAAAAAAAAAGAAAACAAAAAGAGAGAAGAAAATACACAAAAAAATAAAAATAAAAAAACAAAAAACAACAAATTACAAACCAACATAAAAATAAACGTATCCATTCTCTACACCCATTCTAAATATCACTAGCATATATCAGGGGCCCCCTGAGGGGGCCCCCCAAGGGGGCCCCCCGGGGGCCCCCCA
>NW_013576817.1:1656-2421 GCF_000499745.2 Eimeria mitis | reverse complement strand
CCCCGCCGGGGGCCCCCTCAGGGGTCCCCCTCAGGGGGCCCCCACAGGGGGCCCCCCAGGGCCCCGTACATGGGGGCCCCCCAGGGGGCCCCTCAGGGGGCCCCCGAGGGCCCCGTACATGGGGGCCCCCATAGCGGCTCAGGGGCCCCCGTAGGGTCCACCGTATGACAGCTGGGGGCCCCCCTAGGGGGCCCCTTACATCCTAGGGGGCCCCCCTGGAGGGCCCCCAGGGGCCCCCCTAGGGGGGCCCCCGCCTACGCACCGAGTGGTATTTTATAATGACTACAGACTATTGCTACTACTAAAAATCAGAATAATTATTATTTTTATTATAATTGTTATTTATTTATTATTTTTTTATTTTTTTTATTTTTTTTATTTTTTTATTTTTTTATTTTTTTATTTTTTTAATTTGTTTGGGAGAAGGGAGACACTAGGGCTGTGTATACAAATAAAAACTAAATAAATAAATAAACAAATAAATAAAAATAAATAAATAAACAAATAAAAAGTAAATAAATAAATTAAATAAATAAATAAACAAAGCCAAGCGTTGCGGTGTATACACCCCAAGGTGTAAAGAAAAGAGAAAAAAAGAAAACAGAAAAAGGAGACAGAAAAGGAGACAGGAGGAGACAGAAAGAGAGAGAAAAAAAAAACAAAGAGAAGAGACAAAAAGAGAAAGAGAAAAAAGAAAAAAGAAAAAGAAAAAAGAAAAAGAAAAAAGGAGACAAAAAGGAGACAAAAGGAGACAGCTGTCTCCTT
>NW_013576816.1:893-1570 GCF_000499745.2 Eimeria mitis | reverse complement strand
TCCTACAGCTTATGATGTGTGCGCTCGTGAGCGACCTCCTCCTCTCGCTCGCCTCGAGCCATTGTCTGCTAGGTGAAAACCCCAGATGCGATGGCTGAGGCGGATGCAGTCAGCGCTAATTTCGCGTTGGATAGCCCACGTTGTGCGATCATTGATCCCAAGATCTTGTGTATGCACTTTGATGTTTTCTTTTGCAGTACACCCTAGGGATCCATACACTAATGCCTGCACTGTCACGGTCTTCATAATATTTTTTGAGGCTTTGGTATTTATCTTCTTTGTTTATACGAGCAGATCCGAACGAATTCTTCTTGTAGTCTTCAAAGACAATCGCTACATTCGCTATTGCCATCTGCTTGTTTTTGTCATCCCTCAGTATGATGTCTGGCCTCAGTAAGGTCTCCATGTCGGTTGGGCAGATGTCGATCTGGATAGCTTTCCCACGATTCACCCCGCTGCGTTTGATTGCTGTTGTGATCCTCTTCAAGGCCGTGTTGTGTCTTTCTTTGATTTTGCTGTCAAGGCTGTGAGGACAGTGATTAAGGACATGCGCANCTCTCAAGGCGAAGACGACCTCTTCTGGCTTCAGACGAGTCGGTCCCCTTAAGAAAGCATTGCTAGCTGCTGTCTGGTAGGCCACCGATTTCCCTTGGTCTACCTTCTCCTTCCACACATCT
>NW_013576815.1:1502-1841 GCF_000499745.2 Eimeria mitis | reverse complement strand
GGATGCGTGGGAAAGGAAGTCACGGGAGACATGCAGGACTGCAACGCAAAGAGGCTCTAGTCTCTCCATTTGAGCGTGATAACCGCTTTGCACAAACGTTTTGCCCGATGCTGCGTGTTGAAAGAGGAAGAGAGAAGTATGCCTGAGTTTGTGTGGCGTGGTGTGGTTGTGATTGGCGACATGCTGCTATGCAGTCCATGGGAGAAAAAGGAATGTGGAGCTATCTTTTGTGACCCTTGACTGCTCACTTGAACCTGCATTGGCACAGTGCATACTAACAAGGGAGCTTTATTCGCTATTCGACGACGTGCCGATTTGGCCAACTTACGTAGCCGCTGT
>NW_013576815.1:495-1402 GCF_000499745.2 Eimeria mitis | reverse complement strand
TTGTGACCCTTGACTGCTCACTTGAACCTGCATTGGCACAGTGCATACTAACAAGGGAGCTTTATTCGCTTTTCGACGACGTGCCGATTTGGCCAACTTACGTAGCCGCTGCCGGCCTTTCAAACCTTGTGAGCTCAGTTCCAGCCAGTGCGTCGATATCGGCACCCGGTACGGCAAAACTGGCAAACAGTGAGAAATACGCTGCTGCTGCAGTAGCAAAATGTTAAGTATATGAAGAAACGTCGCTTTAGGCGACTTTATCTGGAGCGAGTTTAGCATTTTGCAGTTTGTTAACCGGATCTTCGTAAGAATGCCTGACCGCCAACGCCGAACGAGTGATGGTGCATGGATGGCCGTGGGGCTGCGTGATTTCGGAAAGTTGTTACAGAGATTGCTTTCGTCAAAAAGCGAGTTAATGTTGCGTAGATCTCCTGTAGTGTGCCGCGGCGCAGGCGCGGGGGGGTGACTGTCATTCATGGTTCCGGAGAGAATTCGCAAGACGCCACCGTCGGCATGTCCAACGTGACAACTTTCCTTCTATAGAAAATGTGGATCTACGCAGATTGCTCTCATATACTTCCAGAGAGTAACTTCCACTAACATCTAAAATGGTAGACGGCGGAGCGCGCACGCCTAAATATAGGGGTGTTTAACTGGTGTTTGGTAGTTAACGCTGCTACTCTGGCTTGCCATGCTGTCCATGGAGCATACGGCAAATCGAACAGGCAGCTTTCGAGCTCTCGCGGCGACGAAACCTTTCACTGTGCCGCATCGCAGTCCCCATGTGTACAGATAATGCTTACTTTTCTGGTTTCGCCGCCGGAAGTTTGCGCTGTCCCGCGACAGGCAATTACTGGAAGTGCGCCCTCATGATATGCCGTTTGTTTCATTAGACCCGTCCCCCCTC
>NW_013576815.1:241-395 GCF_000499745.2 Eimeria mitis | reverse complement strand
TGCGCTGTCCCGCGACAGGCAATTACTGGAAGTGCGCCCTCATGATATGCCGTTTGTTTCATTAGACCCGACCCCCCTTCAGCCTCAACATACATGCGGCAAGCAGAGGCTGCGAACAAATATATTGGTTAGTGCCACGGGTTGAGCTTCAGCA
>NW_013576815.1:0-141 GCF_000499745.2 Eimeria mitis | reverse complement strand
TATATTGGTTAGTGCCACGGGTTGAGCTTCAGCGGAGACGCGATGCCAGGCTATTGCCGCACAGTTGCACTCCGCAGAAATGCCCTCTTCGGACGCTGCGAGTCCACCTAACGGGGTTCTCTAGTTGCTGTGAGCCAGATG
>NW_013576814.1:595-1571 GCF_000499745.2 Eimeria mitis | reverse complement strand
CAGCAGCAGCAGCAATTGTATTCAGTTGGTACTTGCTGCGCTCAGCAGCAGCACGCGGAGCTGTACCGCTTGCTGTTGCTGCTGCTGCGAACCTGCTCCTGCTGCTGTTGCTGCTGTTGCTGCTGCTGCTGCTGCTGCCGCTTGCAGCAGCAGCAGCTGCAGCTGCTGCTGCTGCTGCTGCTGTCGTCATTGTAAGGCCTAAGGGGGCCGCTCTCACCCTGGGGAGCAGCAGAAGAGACAGAAGAAATAGCAGCAGCAGCAGCAGCAGCAGCAGCAGCAGCAAAGAGACAAAAGAGAGAAAGAGACAGACCCTCGTAACCATCAACCATCCAGCAGCCTAGCAGCAGCAGCCTCTGCTTCTGCTGCAGCTGCCTCCGCTTCCTCTGCTGCTGCTGCTGCCTCTTTAGCAGCAGCAGCAGCAGCAGCAGCAGCAGCAGCCCGCACCCGTGCGACCTCCCTTGCTTCAGCAGCTCTTGCTGCAGCAGCTCGTGCTGCAGCAGCTCGTGCTGCTGCAGCAGCAGGTTCTTTCTCTGCTTCCTCCTTTGCTGCATCTTCTGCTGCTGCAGCATCGAGCCCCTCATCTGCTGCAGCAGCAGCAGCAAGTGCTGTCCTCAGTGCTTCTAGTCTGCTGTTGGTGGTAGTTGGTGGTTTGTTCTTGCGAGAGGGGAGAGCAGCAGCAGCAGCTCCTGCTGCAGTTGCTGCAGCAGCAGCAGCAGCAGGTAAGCTTCTTGCTGCTGCACTAAACAACTCTGCTGCAGGCGGCCCCACAACAGCAGCAGCAGCATCAGCAGCAGCAATCTGCTGGATCGGCAGCGGCAGCAACGAGGCTTCTGCCTGCTCCCCAGCAGCAGCAGCAGCAGGAGAAGCAGCAGCAGCAGCAGCAGCAGCAGCAGGAGCAGCAGCAGCAGCAGGAGAAGCAAAAGATGTATCTGAATGAACTAAATTTAAAAATATGTTTGCGCAGAGGGCCAGTGTT
>NW_013576814.1:0-519 GCF_000499745.2 Eimeria mitis | reverse complement strand
GATCGGCAGCGGCAGCAACGAGGCTTCTGCCTGCTCCCCAGCAGCAGCAGCAGCAGGAGAAGCAGCAGCAAACTCACCGCAGTGGTCATTGTAGTTTATTGGTTCCTTCCGTTCTAGCGCTCGAGACCGGCGGAGGTAAATCTAAACAAAACACAAACACCACCTAAACCCTAAACCCTAAACCCTAAACCCTAAACCCTAAACCCTAAACCCTAGATATGAGGCATCAATAGCATCCTTCATAACCCTAAACCCTAAACCCTAAACCCTTATAACTCTGTGGATCTTATAAATCCCAAGAGGAGCAGCACGATGCAGCAGCAGCAGCGTGCTGCTGCTGTTGCTGCTGCACCCTACACTTCTGCTGCAAGCCCTCAACCACCACCACCCCCAGCACCACCCCAGCAGCAGCAGCAGCAGCAGCACCACCACCACCACCACCACTACCACCCCCCCCACCACCACCACCCCCAGCAGCAGCATCACCCCCAGCAGCAGCATCACCCCCAGCAGCAGCAT
>NW_013576813.1:832-1572 GCF_000499745.2 Eimeria mitis | reverse complement strand
TTTGCATTCGGGGCTAGAGAACCGGGAACCCGACGCGGTGGGGAGACTTGCTCTTCAGGCTGCACGTTTGATAGAGTGGACTGAAGTGAACTGCAAGGCCGGTTGAGAAGGCTGGGGATTTAGTGCTTGGCGTGCGAGTAGAGGTTTGAAATGAATTGGCCAGGCGGCGACTTGGGGAGGTGGGACTCTCCGATTTAAAGTTTGCTGCGCCTGCCGTCGCTTCAGGGAGCGTGTAGTTCGGAAGCTTGGTTGGGTGATATTTCATGGAGCGAAATCGTGGGAGGTGGAGCAGTTACATGGACTAAAGGGTGCGGGGGACGTTGGGCGTCTTTAGTGGGGCAGCTTTGCTCGGCAACTGGAAGCCTCCTGCACTCTTCAACAGGCATTGGAATGTGCTTGGTGGTGTGGAGCATGGAGAGGGAGAGGTTTCGTTTTGTTGAGGAAGCTAAGCTCGGTTTGCAGTAGGGGCTAGAGAAGCGCGAACCGCCGGCGGTGGGAGGTGTTGCTGTTGACGTTGTACGTTTGATAGAGTGGAATGAAATAAACTGCAGAGGCTGGTTGAGAGGGCGGAGGATCGACTCCTTGGCGTGCGAGTAGAGTTTCGAAGCGAGTTGGTCAGCCGGCGAGTTGCGGAGGTGAGAGTCTCCGATGTGAATTCTGGTGCGCATTCTGCTTGTTCAGGAAGTGTGTAGTTCGGAAGGTTGGCTGGGTGATGTTGAATCGAGCGGAATCGTCGCAGG
>NW_013576813.1:0-515 GCF_000499745.2 Eimeria mitis | reverse complement strand
CAGGGGGCGACTTGAGGAGGTGGGACTCTCCGATTTAAAGTTTGCTGCGCCTGCCGTCGCTTCAGGAAGCGTGTAGTTCGGAAGCTTGGTTGGGTGATATTTCATGGAGCGAAATCGTGGGAGGTGGAGCAGTTACATGGACTAAAGGGTGCGGGGGACGTTGGGCGTCTTTAGTGGGGCAGCTTTGCTCGGCAACTGGAAGCCTCCTGCACTCTTCAACAGGCATTGGAATGTGCTTGGTGGTGTGGAGCATGGCGAGGGAGAGGTTTTGTTTTGTTGAGGAAGCTAAGCCCGGTTTGCAGTACGGGTTAGAGAAGCGGGAACCGCCGGCGATGGGAGGTGTTGCTGGTCGTGTTGTACGTTTGATAGAGTGGGATGAAATGAACTGCAAAGGTTGGTTGAGAGGGCGGAAGATCGACTCCTTGGCGTGGGAGTAGAGTTTCGAAGCGAGTTGGTCAGCCGGCGAGTTGCGGAGGTGAGAGTCTCCGATGTGAATTTTGGTGCGCATTCTGCTT
>NW_013576812.1:1010-1572 GCF_000499745.2 Eimeria mitis | reverse complement strand
GGACGTGCGGCTTGCAAGGCCAACGCGTGATGTGTTGTTGACTGGCAGATGTGTCGTGGTGTTCAGACGGATCTGTTTTTGTATTGTGGATCAATGCTATGTCGGACAAAATCTGCATATGGTAGCATAAATTGCGTTGCGCGTGTGTGCGATGCTCTGTGCTGCCGAACATGTTGAGCAGTAGTGAGGTGCCGTCAGCGGTCAGGGTTAACGTGAAGATTGACTTTACGGTACATGAGGCATGGTGCATGCAGTGTTTTATAGCGCGCGAGTTAGTTGCGTTTGTTCGCAAGTGTAGTGCCTTGTGACATAGCGTGTTGAGAGGTAGCCAGTCGTCGGGACTAAACAATGGGAACAGCGCTGCACTGCTGTATTGTCCGTCTCTTTTACGTTGACCGTGAACGCAGGCATCTTCGAAAAGCCTTCCCGGTGTCAGTTGATCGATACTTCTGCCCATCAACCAGGGATGGTTTGCTAGTGTGGGGGCTGGAGACTGTTCCGTACACTGTCCATGGAATTGCACCTGACTCCTGGTGGGTACCCTGGCGGTTCGTTTTTCCGC
>NW_013576812.1:0-806 GCF_000499745.2 Eimeria mitis | reverse complement strand
ACATGCGTGCGGGTCAGGGAGGAAGAGAGCAGCTAGCGCTGTTCGAGCATTGTGAGTAGCAGGGTGTGGGAGACAGTGGGAGCATAGAAACGGAGAGCATTGGGACTGTTGACGATGGGAATTTGCTTCATGCAGGTTTTGATGTTCTGCTAGTCAGTGCCCCGTTGGTTTGTTCACTCAGGGTGTCGGCGGACGTTCGCGGCCATGCACACGTAGGGTAGTTGACATTGGAGAGGCTGATCGGGCCAGCAGAGACAGGAAGTATGTAGTGCTGCCGACGGGGGAACCACGGAACGTGGCATGGCGAGTTTGGACGTAGCTGCATATGCCGGCAGGTGTTATTGTTATTGCCGTTTCCCCTACGCGGAGCAGTGGCGACTTTGTAGGTAAGAACGAAATCTAGTTTGTGCTGCCTGATGCTTTTCGCCTGCTTTGTTGGGTGTTTTTACCAAGCAACTATTAAGGATTGCCTGTGTAGTGGTGCGCCCGACGCGAGCAAAGCGGATGCGCTGATCGCTCTGTATCGTGTTTCTGGTAGAGTCCGGAGCTCTGCAGGTGAAAAAGCACGCGCAATTGCTCGATTGCTTCTTCTGCATTTTGTGTGGGATGTGTTTGCGCTACTTTGAAAGTGTAGAACGCCAGGCGCATGGGCAGCCGTGTGATCAGCGCGGAGCGTGCATTGGATTCGCACGTTTTGTTGTTGCAAGGAAGCGTGTCACAGCTGCGCACTCGTGCGCACATGGCTCCCAGAGCCAGCTTGGGCGGCATCTGTGCACGCTGCCAGCAAGTGCGTCGCGTGCGCGCGA
>NW_013576811.1:444-1572 GCF_000499745.2 Eimeria mitis | reverse complement strand
TACATATATATATATATATGTATATAGTGTGCGCCGATTGCTGCATGCATGCATGCATCAAGATGAAAGCGTTGAATTCTGTTTTCGTTTGTTGGCTGTTTGGATAGAGAGAGAGGGAACAGTTGTTTTCTTAAGTAGAGCCTGAATATTAGGGTTTAGGGTTTAGGGTTTAGGGGATCGATGAGCAACTGAGCTTTAATGTTTTTTCACAGTTTGCGTATTTTTCTTTTCTGAATTTTGAATGAAAAAACCAAGAAGAAATGAATTACTACAAATACAACAAATACAGATACAGAAGGAGGAGGAGTGCAGCTGCTGCTGGTTTAGGGTTCAGCAATACACCCCAAGTAAAGCTTCACAAGCATAAGTTATTCTAAGATAAATTAATTAAAGAATAAAAGAGAAAACAGAAAATAAATAAATTTAAGGAAGGCACACCACCATAGAACGGTCGACGGCGCGAGGCAGCCAGGCGGGTGGACCTTCTGTATTAATTAATTATTTCTGACGCCAAGAACATCTTTAATTTACCAAATTAAGTTTATTTTCTGATTTAAATTTAATTTATTTATTTAATTTTAATGTATTTCGCCGTCGATCAGAAAGCAGTACAGCGATTGCCTGGTGCAGCCTGCTGCTGCTGAGGCGGTTTGTATGGATGAGGCCGATGGCCACGCGACGGCCTGAGCTGCTGCGTGAGGGTTTTTCCTTCGTACTGCGACGGAGATATAAAAATATAAAGATTTAATTACTCTTTTATGAATTTAAAACGAGAAAAATGAGCTAAAAATACCCAAGAAGGACGCGAGAGAGTTCAGGTTTCAGGTGTACAGACAGCTGAGCGGGCGGCGCTGCCGACGGCTGCAACGACGGCAGCAACAGCAACAGTTGCAGTCGAGTTTCTCTTTGTTTGTGTTTTATATTTGGTTATTTGCTTTATTTTCAGGTTTTTATTTATTAAAGAGTCTTAATTTCAATGATTAAAAACCCAAAATGAGGAGCCTTCTTCCCTCTCCCTATCGAGGTGGCCCCCGGCTGGCCTTTGTGTTTCTCTTTGTTTGTCTCTGCGTCTCTTTCTCCGTTTCTTTTTTCCCTTCTCCTGCCTCTGCGCTTCGCAGCAATGCTAAG
>NW_013576810.1:1370-1572 GCF_000499745.2 Eimeria mitis | reverse complement strand
TTTTTTTTTTCTATTTATTATATTATATTATATTTTTTTATTCATTTATATTTGTCTCTGTTCGTTTCTGTATTTTTTTCTGTATTTATTTCTCTATTTATATTTATATTTATACTTATATTTATATTTATATTTATATTTTTATATTTATTTTTATATTTATATTTATACACATAAGAATGCCATGAACTCCTTGCACAGG
>NW_013576810.1:0-1355 GCF_000499745.2 Eimeria mitis | reverse complement strand
TTTTTTTGTCTCTTTTTTTCTCTTTTTTTTTTTTTTTTTATTTTTATTTCTTTTTCTTTTTCTTTTTATTTCTTTTTGTGTATAGGTTTACCACTTCGTGGGTTGTATACACTCTGAGTTTGCTGCCGTATAAATACTAGCAAAACCTTTTTTTTTTCCTCTTTAACTTATTTTTTCTCTATTTTTTCTCTTTTTTTCTCTTTTTTTTCTCTTTTTTTCCTCCTTTCCCCCTCTTCTTTCTCTATTTCTTTTTCTTTTTCTTTTTCTTTTTATTTCTGTTTGCTTATAGGTTTACCACTTCGTGGGTTGTATAAATTCTGAGTTTGATGCTGTATAAATACTCTCAATAACTTAATTTATTTCCTTTTTCATTAATTTTTTCTCTATTTTTTCCGTTTTTTTCTCTTTTTTTTTCTCTTTTTTTTCTCTTTCCCCCCTTTTTATTTCTTTTCCTTTTTCTTTCTTTTTCTTTCTGTTTTTATACAGGTTTACCACTTTGTGGGTTGTATAAATTCTGAGTTTGGTTTAGTAGCAATACTATCAATAACTTAAATTTTTTCCTTTTTGACTTATTTTTTCTCTATTTTTTCTGTTTTTTTCTCTATTTTTTCTCTTTTTTTCTCTTTTTTTTCTCTTTTTTTCTCTTTCTTTTTATTTCTTTTCCTTTTTCTTTTTCTTTTTATTTCTTTTTCTTTTTCTTTCTTTTTCTTTTCTTTCTGCTTACAGGTTTACCACTTTGTGGGTTGTATAAATTCTGAGTTTGGTGCTGTAGCAAGCCAAGCAGTTCACTTTCTAACTGTCCCTTGGTGTGCATCCTATCTGTCTCCTTTATTTGCATGCGCTGATGTTTGTGTTGCTACGTCTATAAGAGAGAGTTTTTCTTGGGCTGCTTATGCTTTTATTCTTTGCCAAAAATATAGTAATCAAGGTGTTCTTGTTCTCTCAGAATTCTCAGGCTCTGCACAAGTAAGTTTTTTTATTTTGTTTTGTTTTATTTGTTTTAGGTTTTCTCTTTTTTTTCGTCTTTGTTTTATTGTTTTATTCGTTTTATTTATTTTTTTGTTGTTTTTTTTGTATCTTGGTTTTTGTTTTTTTTATAAAAATATAGTAATCAAGGTGTTCTTGTTCTCTCAGAATTCTCAGGCTCTGCACAAGTAAGTTTTTTTGTTTTATTTTTTTCTGTTTTGTTTTGTTTTATTTTAGTTGTTTTGTTTTAGGTTTTCTCTTTTGTTTCGTCTTTGTTTTATTGTTTTATTCGTTTTATTTATTTTTTTGTTGTTTTTTTTGTATCTTGGTTTTTGTTTTTTTTATAAAAATATAGTAATCAAGGTGTTCTTGTTCTCTCAGAATTCTCA
>NW_013576809.1:1283-1572 GCF_000499745.2 Eimeria mitis | reverse complement strand
TATATATATATGTATATATATATATATATATATATATATGTCTATATATATACTTGCATGCATGCATGCATGCATGCATGCAAGTATATTGGGGCTGCAAAAACTAGCGTATAGAGAAAGCAGTATGTATATCTTCTTCTTCTTCTTTCCACCACTCTTCGTTTTCTGTTTCTCTCATTGCTTGTTCATCTGTTATATGTGAATATCCTTTTGCAGCCCCAAAAGGCCTTATATTTTTATTTTTATTTATATTCTTACTCTCCATGCTAGCTAGTTGTATATCTCCTTG
>NW_013576808.1:1079-1843 GCF_000499745.2 Eimeria mitis | reverse complement strand
TCCTTGAAGATGCAAGTTCCCTACCTCTCCACAAAATACTTCCGACGCGCCTCTCGACAGACGAACCTGAATCCAACCGAGCAACGGATCCACATGCAGGCTTAATAGTAGCTTGTCAGCGATACATCTTGCTGCATGCGAGCTCCCTTCCGAGTGCCGTCGTGTTGGAAGACCGACGAAAATCGTAAAGGTAGAGAGGTGCTTCGAGAATCACGGACGCGCAGACCGGGGGCCTGCTTCCTGCTTGCGTGTGCCTTCTATGTTGCGGTTCTATGGAGACTCTGCCACTTTGCCTTGAAGCGCCGAACTCGGACGAAGGACAGTCAGCGATGCCAGCACCAGCTGAGCCTACGCCAATCCCCGAACCGCTCAGCAAATTACGCCCAAACTGAAACAACTGCTTGCATTGCGTTTTGTTTTTTCCTCACGGCTACTCACCAGTTACGAAATATACAACGCGGTCCGCGTATCTTCGAGCAAACGCCATGAGCATTTACACAAGTGCGTCGTTGGTGGCCTTCCCACATTTCGCTATTCCCCTTTCTCGCACAATAGATTCCATCATTCATGACCGAACTGGCCGCCACCACTACTGCACGCTTGACACAGATCACCTCCTACCCGGTGCTGCCTCCCAACACGTATTGCGTTGTACATGCTCTGCTGCGGTGCATTCAGTCTATCCGCTGTCCCGTAGTGTCACACTGCGCTTGGCAGAGGCATATTGCAGCGCCACAATACCCGGAGCCAGTATATACTAATGG
>NW_013576808.1:802-979 GCF_000499745.2 Eimeria mitis | reverse complement strand
CTACCCGGTGCTGCCTCCCAACACGTATTGCGTTGTACATGCTCTGCTGCGGTGCATTCAGTCTATCCGCCGTCCCGTAGTGTCACACTGCGCTTCGCAGAGGCATATCGCAGCGCCACAATACCCGGAGCCAGTATATACTAATGAGGGGAACGACACACGCCTGGAAACCTCTCC
>NW_013576808.1:571-702 GCF_000499745.2 Eimeria mitis | reverse complement strand
TGAAACGGTGACACGTCGTGGCGGCGTCAGATATGCAAAAACTGTTTTAACTCAGGATTGCTTCGCATGGCTGCAACTGTTGCTGATCCTCATGTGCGTACTCTCTGGCAAAACCGGACCGCCATCGCAAG
>NW_013576808.1:0-471 GCF_000499745.2 Eimeria mitis | reverse complement strand
TGAAACGGTGACACGTCGTGGCGGCGTCAGATATGCAAAAACTGTTTTAACTCAGGATTGCTTCGCATGGTCACAATTGTTGCTGATCCTCATATGCGTATTTTCTGGCCAAAAACGAGAGCCATCGCAGCGCAAGACAAGGCTTCGCGGATACGCACAAGAGAACGCCTGCGCGCAAACTGGACACCTCGCGATGCTCACATGCAGGTCAGCTGGCTTCTGCAAACGTACCGTAGATACGAATATCCGCAGACCGACCTGAATTCGACCAGGGCAAGCGAACCAAGAACAACTTTACTACCAACGGGAAGCCGATGCAGCTGGATATATGGGGCACCCATGGCGAATCGCCTTTTGGCAGACCAAAAAACATCGAAAATATTCAAGACGTGCCTGAAGCCTCACACCAGAGCAGGCCGAGCGCATGCCTCCCGTTTGCCTATATCTGCTTGGTTGGAATGCTAAGCACAG
>NW_013576807.1:0-180 GCF_000499745.2 Eimeria mitis | reverse complement strand
CACAGAGACGACGGAGAGAGGCTTCGTCTTCGGCAAACCCTGACCCCAATCCCCCTGAAAACACAAACCCTAAACCCTAAACCCTAAACCCTAAACCCTAAACCCTAAACACTCTCCAAAAGAAGGCACACGATAACCACCATCCAACAGACCCAGATAACCAGCAGCAAATGCTGCTGC
>NW_013576806.1:277-1574 GCF_000499745.2 Eimeria mitis | reverse complement strand
TCTCTTAGCCGCAGCAGCGGAGCTAGTGAAGAGGGTTCTTGTTTGCATCTGTCGTGGGCTTACCGGTGCCCAGAATAGGTCCAAACTCGAAAGCCTCCTTCCCCGTGTTGGGGGGCAGCATGGGTCTCCTGCTCATTGTCGCTAGCTGTGTTTAAACGAGAGTTGCAATAGCTAGCTAGCCAACTAGCTGCATGAAAGCTGCTACCCTCCCTCCCTGTCTCGTCGCTGTGGCTGGGGCTCTGCTCTCCTCCTACCACAGATCTTAGATGGGACCCCAAAGCAGTCAGGGGCTGTGTCAGTGACGGCCGCCTGCCCCGTACTCAGGCTAAGCGCTCAAGAGCTTGACACTTTTGTATGGCCTCTTACTGAGGCCTTTCTTGACTGTTTTGGGTTACGGTATGAGGAGAAGACTTGCTGCGGCAGCAGCAGGCAGCAAGAAGGGGAAGGGGGGCTTATAAGGACATTCCCATCGGCATACAACACGTCAGGCAAACAAACCCACTCCAAAGGTACCTGGGACTTGTTGCTGCTGCCCCTCATATACTTCAGCTCGCTCCAGATGCGCTGCAGCTACGGCCGCACCGTGGCTACCGGGCTTCTAACTCTCCTTAGCTCTCCTGCCTGTTGCCTTTTTGCATACAGCTATTTTTTTAATAGAAGAAAATAATTAAAGCACAGCAGCAGAATATAACAAAACGTTCAAAATGACAACAGAAACAAAACCCTAAACCGGATGCAAGTACAGGTGACCCTCGATGCCTCACGGGGCGCCTCCACAGGAAGCAGAGCAGTCTATGGTAATAAGAAGCAGTTTGCCTGAATTATATAAATACATTGCACTAAATAGGATTAAATTAACTAAAACACTTAATGTTTATAGGAGAAGAACGAGGTTTTTGTTGCGGAGGCAACAGGCAGAGCCTCGCTCACTGTATACAACCTGCGCCATAGTTAGGTACCGCTCACCCTTGGGTTGCTCCTCACCCCCGAAATACCGTTTCAAACGAAGTAANGCGCCATAGTTAGGTACCGCTCACCCTTGGGTTGCTCCTCACCCCCGAAATACCGTTTCAAACGAAGTAACACAATTCAGAGTTTTAATAAGCTTTTTCTTACACCCCTTAGGGGCCTCTATGCTTGGGGTTTTAACCTGAGGCCGAGGATGCTGCTGCAGGTAACACTGGCGTGGCGGTCGCCACACAAACCAACAGCAAGCAGTGAACAGATGCCCAGTATGCATGCACTCTTCCGAGCAGTATTAAAATAAAATTCATAAACAGCGGGGGCTTTATGTACA
>NW_013576806.1:0-201 GCF_000499745.2 Eimeria mitis | reverse complement strand
TACATTCAATCCAAAGCATGTACAGCAGAAGCTGCTCATGCTGCTGAGACACATACAGCCAGTTGATGGATCACTGATACTGCTGGCAATCTATATAGAAGTGTAAATCTAGAAATACGTAAATATCGTAGGTAAACATCGAGGTGAACTAACGTGTGTACGCACCGCTATACACGCATTGCTAATTGGGTGTATAAATAT
>NW_013576805.1:643-1664 GCF_000499745.2 Eimeria mitis | reverse complement strand
CTGCTGCTGCTGCTGCTGCTGCTGCTGCTGCTGCTGCTGCTGCGCCATAGCAGCAAGCAGACACAACGTTCTTGCTGCTTCTATCGCCACCATATCGTTGCTGCTGCTGAGGCAGCTCTCTGCATGCAGCAGCAGCAACTCATGGGCTTTGCTGTCGCTCTCGTGCTGCAGCAGGAAGAAGCTGGCTCGCAGCAGCACAATATCTAGTATGGGGGATCTATGCTGCTGCAGCAGCAGCTGCTGCTGATGCTGCTGATGCTGCTGCTGCTGCAGCGCCGCTGCTGCTGTCTTCAGCTGCCCCTTTGTGTCGCCCTGCTTAAGCAGCAGCAGCAGCAGCAATGCATGCGCTGCAGCAAAAGGAGCAGCAGCAGCAGCAGACACACAAGACAGCAACTCCTCCCCCCACCGCCGCACCAGCTCTGGTGAGAGGCGTAAGAAAGAGAAGCCGCAGAGAACAGCAGCAGAAGCAGCAGCAGCAGCAGCAGCAGCAGCAGGAGCAGCAGCAGCAGCAGCAGATGATGATGATGCTCCTGCTGCTATTGCTGCTCTTATATATCTTTCTGTTTGTGCTGCAACAGCAGCATCAGCAACAGCAGCAACACAACGAAGCGCGCTGCTTCTGCTGCTGCTGCTGCTGCTGCTGGTGATTGTCTTTGTTAGTGAGGAGGTCAATACAAAGGCCTCAGTAGCAGCAACAGGCAGCTGCCGCAGCAGCAGCAGCAGCAGCAGCTGCAGCCTCTCACTCTCTGCATGCATCAGCCGCGTCAAACCAAAGAATACGCTGCTTGCTTCTGCTGCTGTTAGTGCTGCTCCCTGCTGCAGCAGGAACAGCAGCCGGGTTACGATTCTGCTGCAGCAGCAAACGTCGATAGCAGCAGCAGCAAAGCATCGGGCCTCCTGCAGCACCGTCCCTTTATCTACTACACCCAGACTGCAACCTGAACCCCCTCCTCCTGCTGCTGCTGCTGCTGCTGCTGCTGCTGCTCCTCCTCCTCCCCCTCCTCCTGCTGCTGCTGCAGCA
>NW_013576805.1:317-543 GCF_000499745.2 Eimeria mitis | reverse complement strand
TGCTGCAGCAGCAAACGTCGATAGCAGCAGCAGCAAAGCATCGGGCCTCCTGCAGCACCGTCCCTTTATCCACTACACCCAGACTGCAACCTGAACCCCCTCCTCCTCCTGCTGCTGCTGCTGCTGCTGCTGCTGCTGCTCCTCCTCCTCCCCCTCCTGCTGCTGCTGCTGCTGCAGCAGCAGAAGACTGAGATAAACCAAAAGACCCAAACTCCAGCTGCAGCGT
>NW_013576805.1:0-225 GCF_000499745.2 Eimeria mitis | reverse complement strand
TGCTGCTGCTGCTGCTGTTGCTGCTGCTGCTGCTGCTGCTGTTGCTGCTGGGTTGGAGCAAGGAGAATGGTTCTGCTGCAGCTGCTGCTGCGGTTGCCTTTGCTGTTGCCGCTGCTGCTTTTGCTGCGGTTTATCCTGCTGCTCTTGCTGCTGCTCTTGCTGCTGCTGCTGTTGCTGCTGCTGCTGCTGCTGTTGCTGCTGCTGCTGCTGCTGCTGCTGCTGCTG
>NW_013576804.1:1463-1844 GCF_000499745.2 Eimeria mitis | reverse complement strand
ATATATATATATATATATATATATATATATATATATATATATATATATATATATATATATATATATAGACTTACATGAATATTTCCTGCGTAGGCTTGCATGTGCATATGAGGCATGCATCGCGCAACCTATACCTGGCTGCATCTTGCTGCTTAAGCAGCAACAAACACTGCAGCAGCAACAGCTGCAGCGGCAACAGCAGCAGCAGAAGCCTCAGCAGCAACCGCTGCGGGCGCAGCAGCAACCGCTGCAGCAACAACCGCTGCAGCAGCAAACGCTGCAGCAGCAAACGCTGCAGCAGCAAACGCTGCAGCAGCAAACGCTGCAGCAGCAAACGCTGCAGCAGCAACAGCTGCAGCAGCAAACGCTGCAGCAGCAAAC
>NW_013576804.1:1014-1363 GCF_000499745.2 Eimeria mitis | reverse complement strand
TGCAGCGGCAACAGCAGCAGCAGAAGCCTCAGCAGCAACCGCTGCGGGCGCAGCAGCAACCGCTGCAGCAGCAACCGCTGCAGCAGCAAAAGCTGCAGCAGCAACAGCTGGAGCAGCAAACGCTGCAGCAGCAAAAGCTGCAGCAGCAACCGCTGCAGCAGCAACCGCTGCAGCAGCAAACGCTGCAGCAGCAACCGTTGCAGCAGCAACCGTTGCAGCAGCAACCGTTGCAGCAGCAGCCGCTGCAGCAGAAACCGCTGCAGCAGCAACCGTTGCAGCAGCAACCGCTGCAGCAGCAAACGCTGCAGCAGCAACAGCTTACTGTAGTGGATATGAGTGAAGACAATGG
>NW_013576804.1:559-914 GCF_000499745.2 Eimeria mitis | reverse complement strand
GCAGCAGCAACAACTGCAGCAGCAACAGCTGCAGCAGCAACAGCTGCAGCAGCAACAGCTGCAGCAGCAAACGCTGCAGCAGCAACAGCTTACTGTAGTGGATATGAGTGAAGACAATGGCCTCAGGGGCTTACTGAGAGACTGTCTCCGCTGGTAGGCAAGGCTGCTGCAGCCGCTGCTGCTGCTGCAGCTGCTGCTGCAGCAGCAGCAGCAGCAGCAGCAGCAGCAGCAGAGTGCTGCTACTATGTTGCCTAGTTATTTTATCTGCTGCTGCTGTGGTAGAGAACACAAACTGCACGGCAGTGGGCCTTCACTGTGCGTAAGCCTGAAGGCCAGCAGCAAACGGCTTCACCCT
>NW_013576803.1:363-1574 GCF_000499745.2 Eimeria mitis | reverse complement strand
AGTAAACGTTGAATGAAATTAACGAAAGCAGTTTTTTCAGGGCGGAGAGATACACGTGTGTAACTCCTTCGTTGCAGAGAAGAATACAAGTTACCCCAGTACAAGCAACGCAACTCAGCACACAGATACATCTCTATCGCTACAATTTGCAGTTTCTGTTGCCGTTGGTAGAGTAGTAGATCACTAGCAATTGCTGAAACCCTGAAACTCTTACGCAAGCCTTGCTTGCTTGAACCCGTACACTAATGGGGTGTAAATACAGCAGAAGAAAAAAAACATTCCTTCGTTTAAAAAGTGCAAGTGGCCACCACATCTTGCCATTCAGGTTGAAGTGAAGGTACTGCAAGCACGTTTGCTCTGCGCCGGTGTTTCACGCTTCTGCTACTAAGCAATTCTTTTGTTACGGCCCCAGAAACGGCAGTTCCTCGGTTTAAGGGGACTCCTGCTACTACTGCTGTTGTCTGCTTCCGTGGTGGAAACAACATACATACAGCCGAAACACATTCATATATATAGTTGGGTCAAGCGTAAACTAAAGGAAAGCTGCAGCACAACCATCCCGCGCGGAGTCATCCTTATAACGCAAAGGGTTTCTTCTTCAGGCTGGCACATTAGTTTTGAGATAAGCGCAAACTTGTTTTTTTTCTGCAGTGTACGTTTGTACACCTGCAGAGGGAACAGCTGCACAGAGCTAGCTGGAACGAGCGACTGGTAAACTATCGCTAACAGATAACCGCGAACTCGTAGTTTTTTGCACTATACATACACCTCCATTGAGAGCAGCTGCACACAGCTAGCTGGAACTAGCGACTTTGAAACTACCGTGCTATCGGTGCGAATGAAGGCTAAGTTGAGCAGCTGCATCTGCTGAGAGACACCAACCCCAGCCTCACGGACAAGGTACATATCTAAGCATATATGCATTCATGCATGTTATACCATATGCATTCCCTCTTCACTGCAGCAAGAGGTCGCTGATGCACATCTCCCATCTGCACGGCAGTGGAGGAGGCAGCCGGTGTTGCTAGCAGTCCTCAGAATTGCTGAGTAGAGTCTGAGAATCAGAAATGAAAACTTGGGTTGCAGGTATTGAGAAAGGGAACCACAGTGTACAGACAGCCGAACGAGTTGACCAGCGGCGGTCGGTTGTGCTGCTGCTGCTGCAGCGGCAGCAGCTGCTGCAGCAGCGGCGAGTCGCAGGGCACAACAGA
>NW_013576803.1:0-240 GCF_000499745.2 Eimeria mitis | reverse complement strand
AGCAGAAGGTTGCGGCTGCGGCTGCGGCGCGCAGGCACTACAACGGGGCTCAAATGACACCTCTTGATGTCTACAGTGCAGACAGAATATAAACGAGATCTTATTCTAAATAAATTGTTAATTTATACAGAAAATATAGCCCGAAAAATACGGGTGCTCGGCAGGTTGACTGGGTATATGGGGCTGGCTGTGAGGCTGATGCTGCAGCTCAGACACCGACCCTGTGCAGGGTCGGGGGCA
>NW_013576801.1:10307-10593 GCF_000499745.2 Eimeria mitis | reverse complement strand
CCCTAAACCCCAAACCCTAAACCCTAAACCCCAAACCCTAAACCCTAAACCCTAAACCCTAAACCCTTACCTCGTGAGATTCACAAAGTGGAATTCGCAGCATCTTGACCCTGTCGCCATTTTGTGTTTTATTTTGGGGTTTAGGGGTGGCAGAGGCGAGAGGGGAGAAGGGTTTATAAAACCCTAAACCCTAAACCCTAAACCCTAAACCCTAAACCCTAGAAACCTATAGTTGCCTTTGTATTGCATTGGGAGAGTGGCGGTGTGTCTGTTCGTCTATAAGGCG
>NW_013576801.1:9815-10207 GCF_000499745.2 Eimeria mitis | reverse complement strand
GAAGGGTTTATAAAACCCTAAACCCTAAACCCTAAACCCTAAACCCTAAACCCTAGAAACCTATAGTTGCTTTTGTATTGCATTGGGAGAGTGGCGGTGTGTCTGCTCGCCTATGACGCTTGTTTTGCCCCCAGAGTATCGGTGGTTTAGGGTTTAGGGTTTAGGGTTTAGGGTTTAGGGTTTAGGGTTTAGGGTTTAGGGTTTGCTGCGGTGTCTGACGAGCACAGCAGCAGGCGGGTGTGTTGCTCTGCGGCAAAACCACCAAAAGCAGAATAAAAACAAACAAAACAAATAAATTTATTTATATTTATTTATAAACAATATATATTTTTCTTTTTTTATATATTTATTTCTCTCTATTTACACAGGGGCCCCCCAAACCCTGCCCGCCA
>NW_013576801.1:9411-9715 GCF_000499745.2 Eimeria mitis | reverse complement strand
CCACCAAAAGCAGAATAAAAACAAACAAAACAAATAAATTTATTTATATTTATTTATAAACAATATATATATTTCTTTTTTTATATATTTATTTCTCTCTATTTACACAGGGGCCCCCCAAACCCTGCCCGCCGCCGCTGGGGGGCCCCCAGGGTCTTCTAAGCAACCACCAGGCGAGGGTTTAGGGTTTAGGGTTTAGGGTTTAGGGTTTAGGGTTTATGCTTAATTTCCAGGCCTTACCGTTGAGTTTAGCGCCTAGAATGCAGGGCTTAGGGTTTAGGGTTTAGGGTTTAGGGTTTAGGGC
>NW_013576801.1:9054-9311 GCF_000499745.2 Eimeria mitis | reverse complement strand
TTTAGGGTTTAGGGTTTAGGGTTTACAATAGTTATGGTTTATAACTTACTGCTTAGCCTGAGAGCGGTCACAGTTTACTGTCTAGGGTTTAGGGTTTAGGGTTTAGGGTTTAGTGTTTAGGGTTTGAAGGCCCCCTGGATCTATTGAGGGGACCTTCGGGCCCCCAGCAGCTGTATCATACAAACCCTAAACCCTAGACCCTAAACCCTAAACCCTAAACCCTAAACCCCCTGAGGGTTTGTATGTATTCCAACCCC
>NW_013576801.1:8138-8954 GCF_000499745.2 Eimeria mitis | reverse complement strand
TTTAGGGTTTAGGGTTTAGGGTTTACAATAGTTATGGTTTATAACTTACTGCTTAGCCTGAGAGCGGTCATAGTTTACTTTCTAGGGTTTAGGGTTTAGGGTTTAGGGTTTAGGGTTTAGGGTTTGAAGGCCCCCTGGATCTATTGAGGGGACCTTCGGGCCCCCAGCTGCTGTATCATACAAACCCTAAACCCTAAACCCTAAACCCTAAACCCTAAACCCTAAACCCTCTGAGGGTTTGTATGTATTCCAACCCTCGGCGATGTGAATTTCAGCCCCTCAGGCTTTCCTGTTTAGGGTTTAGTGTTTAGGGTTTAGGGTTTAGGGTTTAGGGTTTGAGGATGGTGGTTTGGGTTCGGTGTTTGTTTCTTTCTCCTCTCCGGCTGCGGGGCCCCGCAAACCGCCGGCTGCAGCAGAGGCGGCAGCAGCTGCTGCAGCAGCAAGCAGAGCAGCAGACCCCATACCCTAAACCAGCAGCAGCAGCAGCAGCAGCAGCAGCAGCAGGAGCAGCAGCAGCAGCAGGAGAAGCAGGAGATGTATATAGCGGCTCTTCTTCTTTTCTATGGGATCCTTTGCTGCAGCAGCACCGCCATCAGCAGCAGCAGCAACAGCAGCAGCAGCAGCAGCAGCAGCAGCAGCAGCAGCTGCAGCAGCTCAGGGGGCCCCCCAAACGAGTGGGTACTGGGCACTACCTAAACCCTATGGGGGCCCCCGCAGCAGTTGAGGGAGAGAACGATGCTTATTGTTATTTTATAAATAAACAGCAGCAGCAGACAAAGCAACAAATACTGCGCTCGATGATTGCATACAGAAGAA
>NW_013576801.1:7733-8038 GCF_000499745.2 Eimeria mitis | reverse complement strand
AGCAGCAGACAAAGCAACAAATACTGCGCTCGATGATTGCATACAGAAGAAAACAGCAGCAGCAGCAGCAGCAGCAGCAGCAGCAGCAACAGCTGCAGCAGCAGCAGCAGCAGCAGCAGCAGCAGCAGCGGTACGGCGGGGAAAACGATACCGCAACAGCAGCAGCAGCAGAAGCAGGAGAACCACCGCCACCATCAGCAGCAGCATCATCAGCAGCAGCACCTGCAGCAGCACCTGCAGCAACAGCAGCAGCAGCAGCAGGAGCAGCAGCAGCAGCAGCAGCAGCAGAAAAACCAAGTCTACCT
>NW_013576801.1:6985-7633 GCF_000499745.2 Eimeria mitis | reverse complement strand
GCGGTACGGCGGGGAAAACGATACCGCAACAGCAGCAGCAGCAGAAGCAGGAGAACCACCGCCACCATCATCAGCAGCATCATCAGCAGCAGCACCTGCAGCAGCACCTGCAGCAGCAGCAGCAGGAGCAGGAGCAGCAGCAGCAGCAGCAGCAGAAAAACCAAGTCTACCGCTGGCGCTTGCTGAGGTGTATGTGCAGCACGAGCAGCAGCTGCGGGGACTGTCTCCTTCTCCCTATTCATTCAGAGAAGCAGCAGCACGCGCCTTTGCTGCTGCTGCTGCTGCTGACGTCAATGCTCTCTATCCCTCTCCTATTCCATCTACTCCTGCTGCTGCTGCTGCTGCTGCTTCTGCTGCTGCTGCTGCTGCTGATGCTGCTGGTGGTGGTGCTGCTGCTGGTCCTGGTCCTGGCGGTGGTGCTGCTGCTGCACCCCCAGCAGCAGCAGCAGCAGCAGCAGCAGCAGCAGCAGCAGCAGCAGCAGCAGAAGATGATAAACTAGAACGTATAATACAGCTGGTGGAAGCTCCCGGTGTCTCGTTGCTGCAGCAGCAAACGCAACAAACCCTCGACCTTCTTATTGCTGCTGCAGATCAACAAACAGCAGCAGCAGCACCAGCAGCAGCAGCAGCAGCAGCAACAGCAGCAGA
>NW_013576801.1:5940-6885 GCF_000499745.2 Eimeria mitis | reverse complement strand
AAGCTCCCGGTGTCTCGTTGCTGCAGCAGCAAACGCAACAAACCCTCGACCTTCTTATTGCTGCTGCAGACCAACAAACAGCAGCAGCAGCAGCAGCAGCACCAGCAGCAGCAGCAGCAACAGCAGCAGGAGCTGCAGCAACAACAGCAGCAGGAGCAGCAGAAACGACAGCAGCAGGAGCTGCAGCAACTGCAGCAGAAACTGCAGCAGCAACAGCACCAACACCAGCAGCAGCAACAGCACCAACACCAGCAGCAGCAACAGCAGCAGAAGCAGCAGCAGCAACAGCAGCAACAGCAGCAGCAGCAGCAGCAGCAGCAAAGGGCCCCCTATATGCGAGGGGCCGTAAGCGTAGGGGGGACCCCCTCGCTGAGCTGGAGTGGGATGGGGGGCCCCCTGCTGCTGCTGTTGCTGCTGCTGCTGCTGCTGCTGCTCCTAGTATTGTTATTGGTGTGCCTCGTGCGGGTTTAGAGAGAGCAGCAGCAGCAGCAGAAGCAGCAGAAGCAGCAGCAGCAGCAGCAGCAGCAGCAGCAGAAAAGACACAGCAAAAAGAGGGGGGAGACGATCCCGATCCCTCTCTGCGTGTGGGGCGACGGAGAAGTGCTGCTGCTGCTGCAGCAGCAGCAGCAGCAGCAGCAGCAGCAAGAGCAGCAGCAAGAGCAGCAAGAACAGCAGCAGCTGAGGAGGGTTTGTCTCCCTTTATGCATGAGGCTATAAAAGCGAGAGATGAATATACTAGTGCTTGGGAGTTTCTAAACCCTAAACCCTCAGAAACCCTAAACCCTAAACTCTCAGAAGCCCTAAACCCTCAAACCCCCGATGACCCCTTTTTTCTCTCTAAACAAACTAAACGCCACCAAACCCTCGCCAATATATGGAGAGAAGAAGGAGCAGAGATGGGGGTTGTAAGAAACTGCGAGGTCCCGCTAACATTCACAAACCACA
>NW_013576801.1:1526-4816 GCF_000499745.2 Eimeria mitis | reverse complement strand
CTTTTTATTGTTGAGGGTTTAGATAGAAGCACGTTTATAGATTTAGTTTCTTCTTGTGATATACAAAGAACCATCAAGGTAAGCAACTGCTGCTGCTGCTGCTGCTGCTGCTGCTGCTGCTGCTGCTGCTGCTGGTGGTTGTGGTGCTGCTGCTGCGGTTGGTGGTTGTGGTGCTGCTGCTGCTGCTGCTGGTGCTGCTGGTGCTGGTGCTGATGCTGCTGCTGCTGGTGATAGTGGTGGTGGTGGTGGTGGTGCTGCTGCTGCTGCTGGTGCTGCTGCTGCTGGTGCTGCTGCTGCTGGTGCTGCTGCTTCTGCTGCTGGTGCTGTTGTTGCTGCTGGTGCTGTTGCTGCTGCTGGTGGTGATTGTGGTGATGGTGGTTGTGTTGCTGCTGCTGCTGCTGCTGCTGCTGCTGCTGCAGTTGCCATTGTTGCTGTTATTGCTGCTGCTGCTGCAATTGTTACAATTGTTGCTGTTGCTGCTGCTGTGTGTCTGGTGAACAAACCCCAACCCAAATATCTTTATTTTCTAGGGTTTAGGGTTTAGGGTTTAGGGTTTAGGGTTTAGGGTTTGTGTTCAGGTGGGAGAGGCGTGTGTGTCTCTGCTGCTGGATTCCAAGGGTTTAGTGATTGACGAGGGTTTTATAATAAAAAAAAAAAAAGAAATAGAGGTTTGGGGGTCTGGGCATTCAGCCCCCCAGGTGTTTGAGTATCTAACTGAACTCGCCAACTACTGCACGTAAACCCTAAACCCTAAACCCTAAACCCTAAACCCTGAAAAAAAGGGGGTTTCAAGTTGGTTTTTTTTTTTTTTAAAAAAAAAAAAAAACACAAACCCTAAACCCTAAACCCTAAACCCTAGATTACACACCCTCAGTGCTCGACACAATGCACTGCGTCTTTCTAGGGTTTAGGGTTTAGGGTTTAGGGTTTAGGGTTTGTGGTTTGTAGGAAGAGCGGGCTCAGGGTAACCCTAAACCCTTCCCCCAAAAGCTGCGTTCTGGCTCTGCAAGGGCCCCAGGCAATGCGGCGGTTTGTGCAGCAAGCAGCAGCACAGCTCAAGCGACAGTAACCCTAAACCCTAAACCCTAAACCCTAGACCCCAAACCCTAAACCCTAAACCCTAAACCCTAGACCCTAAACCCTAGACCCTAAACCCTAGACCCTGAAAGTTTGAGTGGCTGGAGGGTTATATTGCAGATTCTACGGTCGTTTTAACACAAACCCTAAACCCTAAACCCTAAACCCTTTTTATACAGATATCTTTATCTTTAAGGGTTGAGGGTTTAGGGTTTAGGGTTTAGGGTTTTGTTACACAGAGAGTATGAAGAATATCCTGGTGGTTTTGCTATTGCCCTGAAAGATGTTTGGGGGTTTTCTTTGTCTCCTTCTGCTGTCTCTTCTCTCTCTTTTATGGCGGCTTGGGACCTTACTATCAAACTGTAAACCCTAAACCCTAAACCCTAAACCCTAAACCCTAAACCCTAAACAGGTTGTGTACAGTCGAAAGCGTATATTTCTATACCCGAAAATTCATGCGCAAACCCTAAACCCTAAACCCTAAAGAGACTTTCCTAATAGGCTTCAAGGGACGGGAGAGGGTTTAGGGTTTGCAGTCTAGGGTTTAGGGTTTAGGGTTTAGGGTTTAGGGCTATAAAATGAGCGGTTTGTTTCTCTGCAGTCCCAGCAGCAGCACCGACAGCAGCAGCAGCAGCACCACCACCCCCAACAGCAGCAGCAGCAGCACCACCACCCCCAACAGCAGCAGCAGCAGCAGCAGCAGCAGCAGCAGCAGCAGCAGCAGCAGCAGCAGCAGCAGCGGGGGGTTTAAGGAGTATAATATTACTTGTGTTAGGGGGGGGGGACGGGAGAAGATGGAATTGAGTTTGCTGCAGAAGAGGCAGCAGCAGAAACCCTCGTCAGGTCAAAAACCCTAAACCCTAAACCCTAAACCCTAAACCCTAAACCCTAGAGTTGAGTTGTTTTTGTTTTTGTTTCTGGTTGTTTCTTTGTTTCTCCTGTTTGTTTTTCCTTTTTTGTTTGTTTTTCTTTTTTCTTTTTTTTTAGTTTTTTTTACTTGTTCTTATTTGTTTTTGTTATATTTTTTTAATTTATTTTTTTTTTATTTATTTATATTTCAGGCTCCTTCGTGATGACTCTCTTCTTCTCCCCCCTTCATCAGCCTCTCAAACAACAAACCCTCAACAGACACCCCACTGGGGGCCCCCCCCTGAGGGGCCCCCCGGGGCCCCCCCTGGGGGCCCCCCTGGGGGCCCCCTTGGGGGGCCCCTTGGGGGCCCCGGTGGGGGGCCCCCTGGGGGCCCCCCTGGGAGCCTCGCTGGGGCCCCCTCTGGGGGGCCCCCTGAAAACCTTTCTGGGGGCCCCCTTGGGGGCCCCCCTGGGGCCCCCTATGAAAGCTGCTCTGGGGGCCCCCCCGTGAACCCTTGTGATGTGTTGTGTGGTGATGGGTGGTTATTTGGTGGGGTTGGTGGGTATGTATGTTCTCCTTATTTGGGGTGTATGTACAGCTTGCATATGCTGCGGGTAGAGGCTGGGTTGCCTTGGTTTGGTGCCGATATAAATGAGCAGCATGGGGCTGTGCATGCAGGTTTGTCTAGGTTAATAAGTTTATATAAAATAAAAAATAAATTAATGATAGGGAGCCACGAAATATATAAACAAATTACACATACACCCCGCATAAAGAGAGTAGCCTTCATTGTGGGGGGACAATACAGAATAAATAGAGCCCTCAATAAACAAAAACAAATGCAAAAACTGCTGCAGCAGCAGCTGCAGCAGCAGCAGCAGGAGCAGCAGCAGCAGCAGCAGCAGCAGCAGCAGGAGGAGGGGGAGGTGGAGTTTAGTGGTTTAGGTAGTGTATATATACCTTGTGGTGTATCTTCACTGTCTCCTTCTGTCTCTTCTTCTGTCTCTGTTTCTTTTTTTGATTTATTTAAATTTCCTTTTTCTTTTTCTGTTGTTTTATCGAGAGGAGACAGAAGGCCCGTGGGGGTGGTTACCTCTGTCTCCTTTAGCCCCCTGCTGCAGTGTAGGATAGGCCAGGCTCTCGTTCTCTATGAATTCGCTAAACATAAAGAGGTTAGGGTTTAGGGTTTAGGGTTTACGGGTTAGGGGGGTTAGGGTTGAGGGGTTAGGGGTTAGGGGTTAGGGTTTAGGGGGTAGTGGTTAGGGGTTAGGGTTTAGGGGGGTTAGGGTTGAGGGTTATTGTTTAGGGGGGTAGGGTTTAGGGTTAGGGTTTAAGGGGTTTAGGGTTTTGGGGTTCAGGGGGA
>NW_013576801.1:951-1500 GCF_000499745.2 Eimeria mitis | reverse complement strand
GGTTTATAATATACATTACATAAATATATATATATATATATATATATATATATATATATATATATATATACTTGTGTTGTGTGGCTGCGTATACACCTGAGCAGCCTGTGTTGTTTACAGCTCCTAAGCCTGTACCTGCCTATACACCTGAAAATAAAAAAAAGAAATTTATAAAAACAAAAAAATTAAAATGTTTCGTTCCCGGGTGTATCCTCAGCTTTCCTCTCGTTCCTCATAAATACCCGCTGGTAATATATTTTATTTTATTTTATTTTATTTTATTTTATTTTATTTTTTGTTTTTTTGTTTTTTTGTTTTTTTATTTTTTTTTTGGTTTGTTTGGGCCCCGGGTGTATCCTCAGCTTTCCTCTCGTTCCTCATAAATACCCTCTGGTAATATATTTTTATTTATTTTATTTTATTTTATTTTATTTTATTTTATTTTATTTTATTTTTTATTTTTTGTTTTTTTGTTTTTTTATTTTTTTTTTTGGTTTGTTTGGTCCCCGGGTGTATCTTCAGGTTTTGTTTGTTTGTCTGTTCTCCCTC
>NW_013576800.1:904-1575 GCF_000499745.2 Eimeria mitis | reverse complement strand
GTGTTTAGTAAGAGTCCTCAATGTTACGACGATATTCTTTTGAGTTGCATTCAAAACTAAATATATCTGCTGATATAAATATGAAAAGCAGCTAGTAAACACCCCTGCAGCCTCCACTCGTTGGGCGTAGGAGGGGGCACACGAGGCCCCTGGGGCTGGTGGTTAGTAAGCAGCGGTGAGAGCTTCTGCTGCGAGCTGCAGCAGCACGTGTTGCTGCTGCTCCTGCTGCAGCATAACCCCGCATGCATGCACGCAACAGAAACCCTCCTCCGATCCAGCCCCCACCACCGAGATAGCTGTAAGAAAACGCTTCTCTTCAAGCCCACTGCAGCTAGCTGCAGCAACGTGCAACTACCAGCAGCTAGCTAGCTACCTGCAGCTAGCTATATCTAGTTGCAGCTCTCCGCAACAGTCTACACTCATTTGGCTCCAAATGAAACCACTAGCTCCAGCTACAGTTGGCCCTTCGGGCCGTGGCTAGCTGTGGCTAGCTACGGCTAGCTACGGCTAGCTGTGGCTAGCTGCAGGATTTCTGCATTGCAGTTCGTAAACCCTTGAAAAGGAGTTAGAGAAAAGAAAGCTCTCACTCAACGCAGACGCTGCTGCACCGCAGCGGCTTCATCAGGGATATACAGCAACACATGATGACGAATAGATATCTCCTCTACATG
>NW_013576800.1:457-845 GCF_000499745.2 Eimeria mitis | reverse complement strand
ATATATATATATATATATATATATATATATATATATATATATATATATATATATATATATATATGTATGCGTGTAGGACCCTGCTCTGCAGCAGGTTGTCTTTAGATAATATTAATTAATTATTTAATTAATTAAATAATTAATCAAATAATTAATTAATTAAATAATTAAATAAATAAATAATTAATTTCGTCAAGCAGAGGATGGCATTGCTGCAACACGAACAGAAGAGAAGTACAGCAATAGAAGCTAAGCAAACAACAATATTAATAATAAATAATAATATACAATAATATTAAACAACAGTATTTATTAAACAGAAGAGTTAACTAAGTAGCAGCTAGTTTGTGGCTAGCTAGCCTACAGCATATATAGCAGCTAGCTAGCT
>NW_013576800.1:0-222 GCF_000499745.2 Eimeria mitis | reverse complement strand
TAGCTGCTAGCTAGCTGCTAGACACAGGACACCTGTGGAGGAGGCGGAGTATCGAGAGGGGGTGTGCGTTTCTTTGTTTATCTTCATTTTTATTTTTGTTGTTTTTTTGTTTTTCTTGTTCGAGCTGCAGCACTTAAACATCTTTTTAACTTTTCTATTATATTATATTATATTATATTATATTATATTATATTATATTATATTATATTATATTATATTATA
>NW_013576799.1:741-836 GCF_000499745.2 Eimeria mitis | reverse complement strand
CTGAGTATAAGGGTCATCTAGGGTTTAGGGTTTAGGGTTTAGGGTGTACGCAGGTGGCTGCATCTGAGTACATGGCTCATCTAGGGTTTAGCGTT
>NW_013576799.1:570-641 GCF_000499745.2 Eimeria mitis | reverse complement strand
GTTTAGGGTTTAGGGTTTAGGGTTTAGGGTTTACTTAGGTGGCTGCATCTGAGTATAAGGGTCATCAAGGG
>NW_013576799.1:210-361 GCF_000499745.2 Eimeria mitis | reverse complement strand
TTTAGGGTTTCCGCAGGTGGCTGCAAGCGACGACCACGCTCTGGCTCTGAGTATAAGGGTCATCTAGGGTCATCTAGGGTTTAGGGTTTAGGGTTTAGGGTTTACTTAGGTGGCTGCATCTGAGTATAAGGCTCATCTAGGGTTTAGGGTT
>NW_013576799.1:0-144 GCF_000499745.2 Eimeria mitis | reverse complement strand
CTGAGTATAAGGGTCATCTAGGGTTTAGGGTTTAGGGTTTAGGGTGTACGCAGGTGGCTGCATCTGAGTATAATGCTCATCTAGGGTTTAGGGTTTAGGGTTTAGGGTTTAGGGTTTAGGGTTTCCGCAGGTGGCTGCAAGCGA
>NW_013576798.1:973-1576 GCF_000499745.2 Eimeria mitis | reverse complement strand
AGCCGGCGCTGCTGCTGTCTTCTGCAGCTTCCGCTTGCACTGGGGGCATGCGCTGCAGCAGCAAAGCAACAACGAGATAATATAAATGCTGCGGCTGCAGAAAACCTACAGATACATACTGCTGCTGCTGCTGCAGCAGCAGCAATAAGACTGTCCGTCTCTATCTGTGTATTGCTGTTGAGTTGTCTCTCCTTTTGTTTGTCTGGCCGATAGCGGTCCTAAACCCTAAACCCTAAACCCTAAACCCTCAACCCTATCCTCTAAACCCCGAACCCTCCAGCGTAAACAACTAAACCCTAAACCCTAAACCCTCGTGCTTTGCCCTTGCTGCTTACAGCCAGAAGAGCTGCCCCCCCTCTAAGTCTAAGAGGCTGGCCCTCACACTGAAGGCTCTGCTGGAGTCCACCGCCTCCCCCTGCAGCTGCTGCACCTCTCGGCGAACCGAAGACAGTGTCTGTACACCGCACGCACGCAAACATTTGTTATGCTTGTCCTGGCTGCAACAGCAGATGCAGCAGCAGCAAATACAGCAGCAATTGCAGCAGCTGCTGCAGCATGTGCAGCCCCAACAGCAGCAATGCGATATCCAGCGAACCCAAGGGC